>NW_007735612.1:59251-61912 GCF_000696425.1 Galeopterus variegatus
CACCTAAAATAGAAGTCAATGCCCTTTCACCAGGCAATAATAAACACTTTAGATTTCTGAGGTAGGAGCATTGAAAAATTAGAAATGCTTTAGAATTAATGCCTTTGGATGATAGTCACAGAAGGGTTAAGGCAGGATAGAGTTCCTTTAGCTGAATCTGATGTATAATCTGGTGGTCATGTATTTGAATATAAACATCCACTTATATATCACATTCTAAGTTATGTGAAATTCTTAAGGAAAGCTAATCTCTACTCTTAAGGGGACTGGATGACCCTATCAAAGTTCTTTGTTGCCTATGCATCCACCCGCACCCCCGTCACTTGCATGTCCCAGTAGAGGAGACCCTTGTAGCAGACAGTACAAGAGGTGTACGGTTTGTATGGGTAGAGTTCACCCCCAGTATCAAGGTTGAAGCTGAATCAGCATAACTCCATTCTCACCTGCTCTCCATGACTAGTTAAGGCAAATAACCCAAGACAAACAGTGCTTCGTATTGCCCTGGCCACAGAGAAAGGCTTAAGGGTGCAAGTAATCTAAACTTGGTCTAATTGGTGAAGACTTCCGGGACAGTGTGGTTAAAGGAATCCTGGAATTGCAGCAGTCATGAGGATCAAGGGGACATGAGGAAAGAGCTGGGAGAATTTCAGTTAAGAGCACTGCAAGACATGGAACCATATCTCTGATCCCGCATCATCTCTGCAGCCCTCACTTTTCCTCATCTGGAAAGTAGGTAGAATAACTGCATCAGTGAAAGTAGGATGATTGCTGCATCAAACAACCACAACATTTCAATGGCTTAACACAAAAACGGTTTATTTCTCACTCACAGTACAACATGCACTCTGGGGGGGGGGGGGTCCCCATGCAGAGGCCTGGGCTTGTCTCATTTAGTGGCTCCTCTAGCTCCTATGGGCTATTCAGAGTCCTCCTCTGGATCATCTGCAGCCAGCCAATAAATAGAGGAAGAAAGAGAATATGAAGGACAAAGCAGAAGGTTTTATAAATCCCAAATGGAAGTGACATCATCATTTCCATCCACATTCTACTGGCCAGAAATCAGTTTTATCAGTGGAAAATTTGTCTGGGTATGAGGATGAAAGAAAAAGGGAAATTGTTTGGTGAATTTGAAGCCAGTCTGTACTACAATAATATCACCTACCTGTTGGAGTAGTTGAGGAGATTAAAGGACAGACTGTAGATCAGGGGTTCTTAGCTACAATATGATTGACACTTGGGGCCTAATAATTCTTTGTTGGGGAGAGCTGAGCTGTCACTATGGCATGTGTAACAGCTTTCCTGGACTCTACCCACTACAGCAGCATCTTTCTACCTGTGCCGACCAAAATTGTCTCTAGACATTGTCAAGTATCCTCATGGGGGCAAAATTGACCTTGATTGAGAACCACTGATGTATGTAAGGTGCTTACCACTGTGTCTGACATGTAGCCTAAATAAATACTATTATAGTCGTTAGGCATGAGATTAGATTTGAAGACTTTATAGGACTACATGCCTCAAAAGGTGATGCTTATCCATATCAGTTATTACTATGATGCTGTTGATGACACCACCCGTGTGGTCGTTTACACACCATGTCATTTATGCAGAAACTTTTATATAAACCACTTCCTATATTGTCAAGAAGCCATAAGTAGCCAGTATATTACTATTTATTAACTTATTTGGTAAATTTGGTAATTTATTTGTTTGGTATTGATTCAAAGTAGTTTGATGTTTCCTCTGAAGAGATTACTTGCCACAGATAATAAAGTATTTCATTGCAGTGAAGGGTCTTCCCTTACGGTAATGCCTGCTTTCTGATTATGTAATGGAGCTCAGAGCCACAATATTCTATTTTCCCCCAACCTGAAATTATTAATGCAGGATTCATGTATACATAGATAATAGACTTATTGAAAGCAGATAAACAGATGAGTAGATATGTCTATTTTTAAGGGTAACCAGCAGGCCCAATAGAGTGAAACAGTAAAAAGGATCTGTTTCAAATACTGTAGCATGCACGCGCGTGTGTGTGCGTAAATATATTGGCAACACAACTCCTCTTTCTCCAACAAGAGCTAGTATTAGGATATAACCTACACAACTGTTTATGTAAGATTTGGACCCCAAAGGTAAGAACCAATATTCTGCCAGTTAAAACAGGAAAACCTATATGATTCCACTCAGTCTTGAAAGTCCCAGTTACCTACTAATAGAGAGCAAACCAATCAAAGATGAGCAAATGCACTTCAATGCACACAAAGAACGATTGCTTATTGTGATGACAAATAAGCTAACTATACTAATCTAACCACCACACATTGTACACAATTATTGAAAATCAACGTTGTACCCCACACGTATGTATAATAAAAAAAAATAATTTAGTTTAATTTTTAAAACATAGCCAGTCAGAAAACCTCCCCTGTTTCTGCATACCCTAGGAGAAAAACTCATTCTCAAAGGACACTCACCAATCAAGGACTGTCTTAAAACTCAAGACTCCTTGGATTCTATAAAACTCTTTTCAAACCCCTTCAAGTCTCTGCCAGAATGAAAGGCACTGGGAGTCTCTTATTAGTAAGATCTTAATAAACAGCCTTTGATGAACTTTATAGATGGTCTTCATCCTTTGGATAAGAATAGACCATCACAAAA
>NW_007735612.1:62899-64885 GCF_000696425.1 Galeopterus variegatus
TATAAAACTCTTTTCAAACCCCTTCAAGTCTCTGCCAGAATGAAAGGCACTGGGAGTCTCTTATTAGTAAGATCTTAATAAACAGCCTTTGATGAACTTTATAGATGGTCTTCATCCTTTGGATAAGAATAGACCATCACAAAAGCTTGAGAGGAGTAAACAGAAAGTTTTCTTTAGATCCCAAAAGGGAAAAAACAGAATAAAAAATGTTCTGAATATGCAGGATTATATTCAGAAGAAGGCTTTTAAAAGAATTTTAACTTATCAGTTTTGGCCTCAAAGCTTCAATATAGCAAATTATGTTTATTGGATAATGATGCTTCAAGTGTCTCTCCTGATAATAACAGTGCCTCTTTCAACACATTTTGTCTAGTTAAGTTGATAATGTATTAAATGTCTTTTAAAAATATCTGCTGAACTTTTTTCTATATCTCTATGCAATCTTGGCCACAAAATCCATTTGCAGACATTATTGGCTGCCAGATTAGAAAGATAATAAACTCAGATTAACAGATTGTGTGAGAGATGGTACCCTAAAGTTTTGACTGGGCAGTTTTATTTGAAGAAGAATCTTGAATTTCACACATTCAACCAGCGTTCAAGACTTAAAGAGATGCTCTTTTGCCCATCTGCTTGTCTAGGAGTAATTTTATTATTGATATTACTACTATCTCTAAAGGGTAGAGTCAGCTCAACATGGAAAAACCAAAGGGTAAGGAGAGATAAAAGGTTTTCCTACTCAGGATTACTATGATATTCTTGCAGAAACCAGAGGGGGAGTCCTGCTCTCATATAAAACTAAAGACTGCATGTGTCTTCAAATCTCCCTGTTTATGGGACCCCCTAAGATGTTTAGGGCCTGAAAAATGGGCCATATGCTAATGTCTCCATCCCATCTCTCCCCAACACAGATGCTCAGTAACGTACACAGCTTTTGTCTTTATTTTGGACCCTGAATACGTGCTGAGAACCTGCTATAAACATAACCCATCTAGAGTAGAACTAACACTATTTCACCTCAATGTACCTGCTAAACCCTGAGAAAAATGCTTCCATCTCTTCTCTATCCCTTACTCCCCATTTCCTTCCTATTTCTGTCTTCCTCTTTATCCCTCATTCAGATCCTTCTGTCTTTCTTTCTGTTCCTCATTCAGGGTACCAAGGATCCTTTGATATTTCTCTCTCTCTCTCTCTCGCCCCCCCCATAAAGGGTAATTTTAAAAAATCTTACTTTTAATAAAAATTCAATCAAAACACATCAGAAATTTAAAAAGACAGGGCACATTTATATTTTAAGTTTGCTGGTATACTAAAAATAAACTTCAAAACAGAGTTTCAAATATTGTGGTGCAATCAAATGTTTACAGTGAACAAATTCACACTTTTAATACAAAAACACATTATAATGTAGTGGGCCATGCACAAGATAACACCATGTATGCATGTGTGTTTACATATCAATTTATGTACAATATTCATCTCCATTTGCATCTCTGTGTCATTATAAAACACTGCCATAGGTGAGTCTTAGACACATTTCTAAAGCTTCCTTATAAGCACCTCCTTTCATTTCTGGCTATCACTTTCTATAACTGTATATATGTATAATCTTATTCAGAGAAGATGAAAGTCAGAATTTGAGATCACTGTGAATGAGAGGCTAAGACCAGGCAACTCTGCCCAGCGCACCCCACCCCTTGTGATAGACCCTGTCCAAGGCTCACTTCTTAAATACCAAAGACTATTTTAACACTTCCAAGTGTAATATCTGATGTGTATTCTGTTTTCCTGGCTGTTTACAGGAAAACAGTCACTCAACATACTCACCTGTCCTGGAGTCCCAGACTCAGCTTCATAAACAGGGAGAGGAGGTGTATGGTAGGGTGCATCTCAGAACTAATAGGCCCTCCGAAACCCTCTCAGATTGGCCCAGATTCAACTTCTGCTTCCTGCAATCAAGGGAGACCCTTCTTTGAGTGAGAGCAT
>NW_007735612.1:65630-67701 GCF_000696425.1 Galeopterus variegatus
TTGGCCCAGATTCAACTTCTGCTTCCTGCAATCAAGGGAGACCCTTCTTTGAGTGAGAGCATTATTTTGGATGAGAGCACTAAGGCAAATTCCCCATCTCCTGTCTCAGTCTTTTTCTCCTCCAACAGATTCACTAAAGAGATTTGGTTTACACCTTCTATATTTCTACTCCTAAGATATCTTCAGAATGCATCCCCAGTGACAGTTACTAATATGTGTCAACTTGGCTGGGCTATAGTACCCAGTTATTCACTTAAACACCAATCTAGGTGTTGCCATGAAGTTAAAATGTAGGTGTAATTAGTATTCATAATCANTCACTCCCTTGTCTCCTTCAGGACAAGTAACACTTATCAAAAGAGGTTATTATTACCTTGAGATACTAAACCCCGTCCTGTTCCCAAACTCTTCAAATGGCTCTTTCTTGGATAATTTTCTCTATAGCACCTTTTGCCATTTATAGGATATGATCATAATTCATTTACTTGTGACTTTGCTGATCTTTTTTCTCTCTGCAAAAATATAAGCTCCTGGAGAACAGAAACCATGTCTGTTCTGTTTACTTCATAATGCCCGCACCTGGAGCGATGGTGATCACAGAGCAAGTGTACTACATACAATTATGGAACACACAAGTAGAAGTCTACTACATAAATTCAACACACACACAGCCTGGGACAGCTGTCCTCTCTCTCCTGCTTCCAGAAAATGCTCAGATACAGTATTTATATTTTACTGTTACCTTTTCCACTTGAACTGGTGGTTACCTTTGACACAGACTAAAGAAATTGCAGCTTACACAAGGAGGAAAATCTATGGGGGGGTGGGGCTGGGGTGGGGTCTTAAGAAAATGTTGCTGGGCAACCACAAACATAAAGTGTTCCACTCTGTCACAATGACAGAAGACATGTAGGGTTGACTTTACAGCCAGAGCTAAATCTTTGGGAACCAAGAGGAAGTCAGACAAAAACATTCAGGCTGTCCTGAGACTTCTATTGATAAAAAATTTATCTCTTCATTCAAATCTCAACTCTATTTCTTACTGGCTCCATGATCGTGATCAATTTAATCATTGCTCTGTGCCTCAGTTTTCTTATCTGTAAATAAAAGTAGTTTCTACCTCAGGGAGTTAATGTGAGGGTTATATTCATTCATATATTCTGCAAATATTTCCTTAAAAACTTCTATGTTCTGAAGACTTTTACTTATCAGAGATACAGTGGTGGATGAAACAGGATTCTTCCTCTCACAGTGCATGAATGCATAAATAACAAGGATATCTCAGGTAGTGAAATGTGCTGTGTTGATAACTGGGGACGGCTTTAAACTGATTGTGAGAACAAATGTACCTGTGAACTATTGCCACAATAATGCTGAAGACAACCACAAGATTTCAGAAGCAAATTGATATCAGTTGTACAGCTCATGCATGTTTGGGTCACCTGGAGATTGGCTGGGGTGCCTCATCTTGAATTGCTGTGTTTTGTCTTTCTGTCATTTTCCCGTTGGAACCAATGGGATGGCCCAGGAAAGTTACCTGCACAGCAATGGCAAAGGTTCATGGCTCACAGTGGAAAATTCACAGCTCCTAAGGCTTACCTTAGTATGAGCTATGTGCACCTCATTCTATTGGCCAACACATGTGATATGGCTGAACAAAAACTTAACATATGAAGACATGTACTTCACCACTTAACTTATAGTAATTTTGAGCTCACCTGAGAAAGGGCGTGAAAACTGAGAAGGGTCAGGAATTAGGACCAATAATGCAATTGATCCTGGAGGCTTTATCGAACAGGCAAAAACTTGGCAAAACTTAAATGGCAGAAAGAATCTGAACTAGAAATTTTCAGGTCAAGAAAAAAACCCTGGGCCGAGCCCGTGGCACACGTGGAAGGGTGCGGCGCTGGGAGCGCAGCAGTGCTCCCGCCACGGGTTCGGATCCTATATAGGGATGACCGGTGCACTCACTGGCTGAGTGCGGTGCGGCCGGCCTCAAAAAGGACAAAAGAAAGAGAGAGAGAGAGAGAGAGAGAGAGAGAGAGAGAGAGAGAGAGAGAGAGAGAGAGAG
>NW_007735612.1:68563-70138 GCF_000696425.1 Galeopterus variegatus
GAGAGAGAGAGAGAGAGAGAGAGAGAAAGAACCCCTGCAAAGTAATTATTCCAAAAAAGAGGTTAGTTAAGTAGTGGAGTAAAAACTGACCAGTGAGTCCCAAGAGTCCTGAGCAAGAGAAAGAACAGGAATTTGTTAGAACTGGCAGTACCTGTTCTAGGGGGTGGGGAGAGTGCCACTTCCGAATACTTAGATGACATGTAATGTACAGGGAGGGAACCTCGTCTTAACGTATTCATTTTTTCCTCTTTGATCTATAGGAAATAAAAGGTGAGAGTATAAACTAGCATGTAAATAGCAAATTGTCATAAAGGTAATAAATTCTGGTGAATTGGGGCATGGGGATGGGAAGCAAATCTAATTTCATTACTCAGTGATTCTTCTCTGCTTAGCCCACCTCCTTTCTTAGATTCTGACAATCCGGGGCATCTTCCCAAGCCACTGACTGGGTCTATGTTGGGAAAAACAAGGGCACACTAACCATTGGGTAAAAGCTCGGAATTGAATTTGACTTCCACTAAATTGGATCACTTGTGTATGTTTCCTGTGTGTAAGTCACTGAGATTTTTCTCAGTGGATAGAGCTGCCAACCACTTACCTCGAGCTTTTTTCTCATAGAAAAAAATGAATCAGGATTTTAAAGAAAAGAGGTCTCTCCAGTTCTTCTTTGGGACCTTTGGCCAGCATGCTATAGGTCTTCAAAATCTGAGTTGGATGACTGATGTGTTAATATATATTGGCTACTTTCTTCACTTTCTCTAAGTGGTAACTTTTTTACACAAGTAATTTTCTGTGAAATTTTATTACATNTGTATGTTTCCTGTGTGTAAGTCACTGAGATTTTTCTCAGTGGATAGAGCTGCCAACCACTTACCTCGAGCTTTTTTCTCATAGAAAAAAATGAATCAGGATTTTAAAGAAAAGAGGTCTCTCCAGTTCTTCTTTGGGACCTTTGGCCAGCATGCTATAGGTCTTCAAAATCTGAGTTGGATGACTGATGTGTTAATATATATTGGCTACTTTCTTCACTTTCTCTAAGTGGTAACTTTTTTCCACAAGTAATTTTCTGTGAAATTTTATTACATATTTTTGATATAATTCAGTGAGTATTTTAAGTTTCTACTGATGATTTGAATATCACTTTTAAAGGGTGTATTTTCTTTTAAAAAGAAAAAAAAAACATGACTATATATCTGTGGGGTACAGTGTTGAATATCAATACCTGTGTGCAATATATGATGCCCAAATTAGGATAATTAGTATATTCAGCATCAGACAATATAATCGTATTTTGTGGACCTTTACCAATTTCTCACTAACCTCCCCTCCCACTCTCCCTTTCCCACCTCTGATGGCCTCAGTTCGTTCTCTCCTCTTGAAAGTTTAATAAATTATTGTGATCGTTGTTTCTCTCTCTCTCTTTCTCTCTGTCTTTCTTATCTATTTATTTTTTTTGGCTCCCACTTCTGAGGACATGCGGTATTTCTCCTCCTGTGCTTGTCTTATTTCACTTAATGTAATTTAAGTTAATTCATGTTGCTGTGCATTGCAGAATTTCATTCTTTTTTATGGTAG
>NW_007735612.1:74646-75599 GCF_000696425.1 Galeopterus variegatus
CTTCTTTGTGCAGAATCTTAGGCATGGTTGAATTCTCTGTCCTTCACCAAGTGGCAAGTGAATTTTACCTAATGTCCTTATGGAGTTATGGGAGCTAATTTTTTGTAAAATCTATATCTCGACCAATCCTTAAATCTGAGAACTGAGGTCATTACCTGTGTATCACCCTGCTACTTACATATTTTCATTTAAGAGAAGAATTTGAGAAACAGACAATTTTATTTCTGCCCTACAGTGGCAACTGATGACCACCTGCAATTCTTTTCTCCTGAGAATGGATCTCTTAGGTTACCTTTAGCTTAGGTCACCTAGTCTCTCTCACAAGCACCCACTGGAGATCTATGAAAAAGAGCTGGTGAGTAGGTGCTCACTTCCCTTGTTTTTGGTGCTCTAAGTATTCTAAAATGACATGGTAGCTCAATTTGTCTTTTAAGAATTTGTTAAAATTCTATATTTTTTCTTGTCAAATTGTATGGCTGTCTTCTTCTCCTATTGCGTGCTGCCAAAGATTGTGTCTCACTTCTTTTAAGAGGAGCTTGTCGCACTGACATTTAGTTCATCTGTTTCCACTGAGACCTCAGCTTTCAAAAAGATTGTGGTCATGTTGATTAGCCATTTCATTCCTCATTGTTACTAGGAGAGCAATATTCTCATTCAGCTTTTTGTTTCCTAAGAAGCAGCCAAACTTCATAATTTTTGAATGGAATTAATAAAAGCCAATCAATCACGGCTATGCCTACAGTGCCATGTTCAGCAACAGATGGTTCTCATGGTAATTAAGTTGGAATAGTAACAGTAGAGGAAATGCCCAGTCATTAGTGCTGCCAAGAATACAAACAAGAATGGTTCATCAATAAAGCTTCCAGCTAAGGGGATTGGGATAGAATGTGCTTAACATCTAGGTTTGGCATTGATTTTTTGTGTGCCTTCAGTTGACCCTTCCAACTCCTTGT
>NW_007735613.1:0-502 GCF_000696425.1 Galeopterus variegatus
CGGGAGCGCCGCCGCACTCCCAAGCGGCGCACTGTAGCAGTGCGCCACCAGGCTGGCCCTATATTGTTTATTTCTACAAAGAAAATGAGAAGGATACATACTAACTTCAGGGCAGGAATTTATCTCTGGGGAAGGAGAGTAGCAGGATGGACAAGAGGATCATGGCTTCAACTTCAGTAATGTTTTATTCTCTTTAAAAACGTGCAGAAAATTATTGACATGTATTAAATCTGGGTGTAGGTACATGGGACTTCACTATATTATTCTCTATATCTTTTGAATGTTTGAAATATTTTAAAGCAAAAGCATATTTTTTTTTTTTATTTTGTCCTTTTTTGAGACCGGCCGCACCGCACTCAGCCAGTGAGCGCTGTGAGCGCACCGGTCATCCCTATATAGGATCCGAACCTGCTACGGGAGCACTGCTGTGCTTCCAATGCTGCACTCTCCCGAGTGCGCCACAGGCTCGGCCCAAAGCAAAAGCATATTTTATTTTATTTAT
>NW_007735613.1:2358-7127 GCF_000696425.1 Galeopterus variegatus
CTGGTTGTTATGCATCCATTAACCAACCTCTCACTGTCCCCCTACCCTCTACTCCTTCCCACCTCTAGTAACCACAGTTCTGCTCTCTCCTTCTGAGAGTTCAACTATAATAAAAATAATGTTTTTTATTTTTATTTATTTATTTATTTTTGTGACCAGTAAGGGGATAACCCTTGGCTTGGTGTCGCCCGCACCGCTCTCAGCCAGTGAGTGCACCGGCCATCCCTATATAGGATTCGAACCCGTGGCCTCAGCGCTCCCAGTGCTGCACTCTCCCAAGTGAGCCACGGGGTTGGCCCTAAAAATAATATTTTAAAGAGTAAGTTTAAATTCACTTGCCTTGTTCATTGCCTTGTTCATAAGCTGTAAGTTTTATTACTTCTACCCCCCTGATTTTCTACTTTTACTTTTAAAAAAATTACATCTTTATTAATGTAACAAAGCAGCAAAAACCAATATTTAGACAGAAACTGAACTTCGATACCTAGTAAATTAATCTACACCTAGGCATTGCTTCATTTTGAAATAAGTTGTCTGAAATATAATTCATCTTCATGAAGTGAAAATTCTCAAGTGTTTTTGAATCAAATAGACCCAGATATAAATATGACCCTAGCATTTACTAGCTGAATGATTATAGAGAAAATTATTTAACAAATTGATCCTGGTTCCTCAAATATTAATGAGAGTTATCATAATTTGGGGGTTACTGTGAAGACTGAATAAAATGTAGGCTAAATGAATTGTACATATTTAGTGAATATTTAGCATTCACAGATAGTGGTAAATATAATAATAGGCCATATTCATTGAGGTCTTAACTATTTCCTGTATCTCCATGTGCATAATCTCATTAAATCTCCTTTACAACCCTATAAAGCAGATTCATTTAGGATGCTCATTTATTTTTCTCATGCAATCAAGTAACTCAACATCAGTTAGTAACTAGAATTTGGAACTTAAACCGAAGTTTGTCTAGACACCCAACTCTGTGTGCTTCACCACCAAGCTACTGGGTGAACAACCTACATACATATTTAATTAGAAAAAATATACAGAAAATTTGTGATTCCAACCTGGAGGATGTCAACGAACACACCTACATCGAACCCGGTAGGTCATGACTCCTAACTGAAGTTGAGTCAATCCCGCTTTCTGCATCCTATTTCTTAAGGGGTGAGCAAGCTTTTTGAAAGTCTACCCAAACACAAATAATGAGATAGTCCAGGATTCTCCAGGCTTTACCTGTGAGGAGAGGTAGTCAGGGGCTTTGAGGTAGAAAACATTGGTGATTCATTGGTGATTCAGGGCGACTGGTGCTCCAGCTCCATGGGATGCTGCCTCTCCAACCCCACCGCACTCCCCTTTCAGGATGACCATCTCTTACCTTGGAGCCCAGGACGGTGTCTTCTGTGGCTATTACTCCTCCTCCACCTCTCTGCCTTAGAGGTTGCTCTCCTCCTGCTGACGTGGTCTGAGAGTGGTGTGATACTCCAGAAAGTTGCTTATTGTCCTCATTTCCGTGTAGCCGCCACCTCCTGTCTGCTCATTAGCAATCTAGTGAATAGGCTCCCATATTGTCTCTGCTTCCTCACATCTTTTTCTGAGGCTGGTTGTGAATGCTTTTCTCTTAACGGCTATTATGATCCTTCCATTAAACACTAACAGGAGGCTCCCACAACAAGAAAGTAGAACACATACTGAGTACAATTTTTAATGGTACAGCTAGAATTACAGCTCCCTCCTCCGCCTTCTACTCCTTACTTTGTTAGTTTTGAAAATTTTAAATATACGCAAATGTGTAGAGAGGACTCCAACGAGTACCCATGAAGAACTGATCACATGGCTTTAACACAATCAGCACTTTGCAAATATTGTTTTGTCTACCTCCCCTTTGTTGTTTCTGATCTATTTTAAAGAAAATCTAAAAGATCATTGCATTTCACCTTCTATGCTGCACATCACCTCTTTGTTGCTTTAAATCCACTCCCTGCCTTTCAGCTTCTTGCTCTGTGTCCAAGGAAACAGCTCAGTCTCTATCAGGGGTTCTTTGCCTTCTGGCTTCCAACTGGGTTTGGCAATTGGAAAGTACTAGCAAGAGATTGGAAGGAAGGAGAAGAGCAGGGTGGGAATCTATTTCCCCTGCTGTACCTTGGGATCCCAATGGGTTGGCCACATCCTACATCCCTCTACCAAAGTGGCTGCTCCTGTAAGGCAGCCCTCACCATACAATTCCCCCTGGACTCCTCAAGTTATCCAATTGTGTGTCATCTTTTTCTACAGGGATCCTGACCAATCCCCCTCACCCCCAATCTCCGAGCCCATTTTTATTCCCATACTCCCCATCTCACTTTATAGAGTTACTAAACATATGCTGCACTAACATTGAAACCAAACACTGACCCTAGACCCATTCTCTGGCATCCCTCACACCCAAAAAGTCCTGGCCAATATTGTTTATTCAGGATTGTTTCCCACAAATCAATCCCTCTTCTTAAGTTCCATTTTTATTTATTTTTATTTTTTGGAGGCTGGCTGGTATAGGGAACCGACTTCTTAAATTCTTGTTGTCGATGTTATAGTTCAGGGCTCTGTGATCTCACCGACTTCAGCTAGAGTTATATTTTTAAAATGCAGATTTGACCATTAAAAGCTTTGATAGGTTTTGATGGTTCTCTAAGGTCTGAAGAATTAAGTGAGCTGTTATTACCTATACATGAATGTTTGCTAAGGCAGGTCTTTTTGTATCCCCTAAACAAATGGTTAATGTGAAATTTGAAGAATTCCTATTTATTCCTTAGCTCATTTTTACCTAAATATGTTTAGAATTATCAATGTTCATACCAGATACAGGGAGAAATTAATGAAGTAGAAATCAAACACATAATAAAGAAGATGAATAAGGTAACAGTTAGTTCTTTGATTGATAAATAAAGCCTTAAACGTGGAAGACAAAGCTGTAAAACTTGTAGAAAAAATATAGGAGAATATGTTTATGATTCTGGCATATAGGTGGAATTCTTAAGCGAGACATATAAAGCAGACTCCAGAAAAAAAGATTGGTAAATTTTACTACATTAAGAATTTATGTTTAACAAAAGGCCCATAAGTAAAGTGAAAAGACAATATATAATACACAGAATAAATAATTTTAATTAATTAATTAGAAAAAGAAAGTTCTCAGTAGACAAATAGGCAGAAGTCTTGAACAAGCATCTTACAGAAGAAGAAAATGCATAGCCAACCAATATCATGAAAGGATGTCCAATATTGTTTGTGGTTCCGAAAAGGCAAATCAATACTACAATGATTTCTTATTTCACACCGATCAGGTTGGTAAAGATATTTAAGTGGGTAATATCAAATGTGGACAAGAATGTGGAGAAATAGAAAATCTTATAATCCTGTTCAAGGAAGTGTAAGTTGATATAACACGATTTGAATACAGCTTCTCATTCTCTGATAAAGTTGAGGGTGCACATCCCTTGAAACCTGCTTTTTCTATTTCTAGATGTCTAACTTAAGAAAGCCCTTGCAAATGTGCATCAGGAGATAAGAATCAAAATATTCATAGTTTAGTAAAGAAAAAAAAATACTGAGGAAAATTCTTACAAATAGAATGGATAAGTATCTGGTGGTATATTCACATAATGGGATACTGTACAACAATAAAAATATATAAACTATAGACAGCAACAAGGATGCTTCTTATGAAATAATCTTGGTCAATTAAAATTAGTCATAAAATAATGCACAAAGTATAAACCCATTTACAAAGAGCTGTTGTTTTTTAAAATGCTAAAACTAAACATATTGTTAAGAATGCATATGCGTGAGGTACAACTATGAAGAAAACTAAAGGAATAATAAACCCCAAATTCCCAATAGGAATCCCTCTGAAGGTAAACAGCAAAAGATGGCAGTCTCCTCTTTCTTACTCTGAGATGGGGTCCACGCCCCAGTGATCCGCAGCCAGCACACTCCAGCACAACCTTGCAGGTCATGGGCAGCCAGCACCTGCTCTGATTGGTTGGTGCATGTGCCTGAGTCTGTTCTGATTATTAAATAGGTTTAATATTCATTCTGGTATGTGAACGTTCATTGTCTAGTTATTCGTTTCCTCCCACAATTTTTTTTGTGATTATTTGTACTGGGAGAATTCAAAGGAAGGGGAGGATCTATGGAGGAAAGAAGAGGTGGACTTATTTTTGGCCTTTCCCCCTGTCCAAAATCATAATCTTTAAAGCAATATCCAGAGTAAAATAATCAAAATTATTGGTGAAAAATGAGTAAGTAAATTTTTTTAAAAAAAGAGACAGTGTAACAACATAGTAAAAGAATTTATAAATAAACATAGGGAGATTAAAGGGAGAAAAAGAAATATAAATTGGGACTTTACAAGGTAAAAATTAAAAGTTTAAAATATTAACAGCTGAAGGGACAATTTAAAAATCATAATAGGCAAAACCACTCAGAATTTGCTGTTATCTAATTACATTGAAGTTAAACCACAAAAGGGTAAATAATAAAAATGAAAAGAAGATAAATAATTACAGGGAAACTTATAAAGCATATTAACAAATCAAAAATATAAAAGCCAGAAGCTCACTCATTATCCAATGAATATTAATTTGGATCTTTCTATGTGCCAAGAAAAGAGCTCGCTACTGGAAATTAAAGCTCAGACATTAAAGGACATTAAAATTACGTCAATGCTAAATTATGAAAGGGTAAATAAAAGTCATAAAATATTTAAGGGAAAAATAGGC
>NW_007735613.1:7461-8977 GCF_000696425.1 Galeopterus variegatus
AACTTATAAAGCATATTAACAAATCAAAAATATAAAAGCCAGAAGCTCACTCATTATCCAACGAATATTAATTTGGATCTTTCTATGTGCCAAGAAAAGAGCTCACTACTGGAAATTAAAGCTCAGACATTAAAGGACATTAAAATTATGTCAATGCTAAATTATGAAAGGGTAAATAAAAGTCATAAAATATTTAAGGGAAAAATAGGCACAAATTTTAAATGATTAGAAAAAAGAGAGATAAAAAGGATTATGAAATCCCTAAAGTTTAAAAAATCAAAATGACATAAAACAAATTAAGGCACTTTAGAGTAAGTGCATTGCCCCAGCATTAAGAAACCTCAAACCTTAGTGGTAAATGGCACAGGCTCACGATTGTCACTTACTGGTGGTGTCCCTGAGCGAGCTGTGAATCTTCTACCTTCCGGTTTCCTGATTTGTAGAAAGGGGATGTAATGGTTCCCAGCTGGGGGTTTTGTGAGGATAAAATAATGGCATGAATATAAAGCAGTTAGCACAGTGCCTGGCTGAGGTCAGCTCTCAACAACAGGTAACCACTCCTAAAATAAGCCAAATTATGACTATTTTAGAAACTACAGGATTGAGAACAGGAAAAGAAAGGAAGGATTTATACAAGGGCAATTGAGGCTTGTTTTTCCTGCTCAGCCAGTCCTGTGACTGAGATGACTCTGCCCAAGGGCTGTCTTAGCACGGGGTAGGGGTGGGGTAGAGATGGGTCTTGGGGGCAAAACTCTGACCTCTTGCTCTTGACTTTTACCCTTCTCAGATTTGGACTTCTTAGTGTCTTCCCCAGATTCCAAAATAGCAGTGGGAATAAGAACCTTCTAGAAGGCAGCCTTGTCACAGGCCTGGGTGTCCCCGTCCCCCACACCTCCATAATGGCAGTCAGCTCTGTTTAGATTCCCAATTCCTCAGCCCCCAACCCCCCTAGCAATCTCTTTGAGTCCCTTTCAGGCCTGTTCTTGTCTAGGTATAAAGAGGAATATTAGAATACCTTAAACGCCATGCTCAGTCAAGCTCAGAGGACAGTGGCATTTTATTCATTCACATTGACAAGTAAAAATGTTCCTCTGGATACTCCTGCGGAGTATCACCCTGTGAGTTTCACCATTTAGTCAAGGTAGCTAGTGTACCTGACAGGCCACATTGCAAAACCCCTACTTGTAACACAAAGCCGTTTTAGACAAATAAAAGCAGTAAGTCTGGGTTTTGCTCTCCTAAACTTTATTTTCAGCTGTACAGTCTCACTGGAAAAGAAATGGAAATTTATTTTGGGATGTGAATAATTCTGGATGATTTGCACACTGGCATTTATTGCATGGAAATGTGTTAAAAGTAAAAAGAGAGAGAGACAGAGAGAGAAAGAAAGCAAATTGGCAAAGATCTACATCAAATAACAGAAGAGAACAAGTTTCAGGGATTGCTAAGTTGGAAAGCAATATCTTAAGTGATCCTACAGTCAGGAATATTGGCAATGTCAAGAGTGTTCCATTTT
>NW_007735613.1:9129-9717 GCF_000696425.1 Galeopterus variegatus
AGCAATATCTTAAGTGATCCTACAGTCAGGAATATTGGCAATGTCAAGAGTGTTCCATTTTATCCTCCAGCAGGAGCAAAATTTGCAAGCAGATTTGGAAGAGTCCGAGATCCTAAAATGCATTCTTAACTCTTTAAAATTTCTTTCATGTAAAGTGCCAATAAGGAAAATTAAAGAATTGAAGGAGGTACAAGGGGGAAGGAATCCAGTTTGCTGTCTACTCATGGCACTGGAGAAATTAAGAAGGCAGCTGTGTGCACTGGCATCTTCCAGGAGAATGTTCTCTTCTCGTCTCTTTTCTCTTCTTTTCTTCTCTCCCCTCCTCCCCCACCTTCCTTCCCTCTCACCCCCTTCTTTCCTTCCCCCCTCTCCCTTTCTTTCTGTTTCTCTCTTTCACTATCTTTCTCTCTTCCTTTTTTTCTTTCCTTCTTTCCTTCCTTTTGGTCAATGCTAACATTCTTCAGAGAGCACCAGTGAGACGCAACTAAAACAGCAGAGATAATCCCAGAACAGAAATTCTGTACATTCTGTCAACCAGGAGCTAGAATTTTTTTAAAAACCTATTGAATATGGTGAAAACGAAGCGAT
>NW_007735613.1:11245-16868 GCF_000696425.1 Galeopterus variegatus
AAGATGAATTTGAAAAGAAGGAATTTAATCCACCCAGGTAAAGCCTCTCCCTTCCAAATTTCCATCGAAACGACCAAAAAGAAAAAAAGAAAATAGGGATGAAAAATCAGCATAAGTAGTTGAAAAGGGAAAACATCACCTGTGTATCAGAAACCTTAAGATAATTGTACAGGCTGTGCACGGTTCGGGCCAGCGTGAGGGGAGTGCCAACCACCAAGCAGAGGGTCCTTGCTCTGCTTCTCTTTTGCAGAGGCCACTGACAGCAGACTCAGAGTAGCCATATGTGACCTCCAGAAGGACTGTTTGCTTCTACTTCTTGCCCTGGATTGAGTTTTTGTAACCAACCTCTGGGGCCCTCCCTTCCACACTACCCTTAGCCTTACTCAACTTGGTGACCAGGATCATGGACTCTGATGGGTGTATGAGTGCTCTGGGATGCTGCCAAGGGTTTTAAGGGGTCAGGTGCCAAAGGGTATCCTTCTTTCTGGATAACCAATGTACAAAGTGCTGGCTGCTGTCAGAGAACATCTTTTGAAAAAAGAGTGCACACCACCTCTGGGCTCACATAGTAGATGAGGCTTCTTGCCAGAGGCCAAGGCAATTGGTAAAAGTGGCCTACTTCCTGTTGTTAGTGTGCGCCCCCCCACCCCAGCCCCAGACCCTGCTGTCTCCTCTGTCCCATCACTTCTCTCTTGGCTTCCCCTCATCCATGAAGCCCCGAGCATGCATGTGTGTGTGTGTGTGTGTGTGTGTGTGTGTGGTCTGTGCATGCATGCATGTGTGTATGTAGGGTGGGGGCAAGGAAGGGAAAGTTGCCTTCCCTGTACTCTCTTGTTTTTTCTTATTCTTTCTGTCTAATCTTTCATTCTTTCCCTTTTCTTTCAAGACCTGTGCTTTTGATATTCAAAGCCAGATAGCAGCTATTTTGTTCTCTTTTCAGCTGTCACAGTCTTTCTCAGAAATAATGAGCAAAAAATAATCCAGCTTTTGAATAGAAAGGGTTGGGGGTAAAACACAAAGTTAAAGTAGATATTGGCAGAGTAGGGACACACATAAATATTTTAAAAATATCATTTCATCACATATTTGATCTCTTCTATCTCCTATTTTGATCTTTTCTGGCTTTTCCTCTTTATGGGTTTGTTGATGGCTAAATTATAGTCCCCACCATGTGCCAATTAAATAAAGTATTATTATTTTCAACCAAAAAAGCACTTGCCACGACGAGAATAGCTACAGAGTCCTTCTCTCCTCTCATTTTGCAGTTTTCCATTATCTGGCACAAGGTTTTTTATAGTGCTGCCGAGAAAGAGAATCAGGTGGCCTTATGAGAGTGTGGATTAGAGTCTCTGACTCAAGCCTCATCAGTAGATTCTTTGTGTTTCTGATGAAGTGGAAGGCTATCAGCCAAAATTCACTGGTCCATATAAGTATGTGATACAATTGCCCCTCCAACTGCAGGTAAGTAAAGTGGGAAAAATAAAGTCAGCCACTGGCTGTAGGGAAAGTGTGCAGCCCCCTGTTGACACTGCTACACTGATTAGAATCAGAGATTGACATGGATCAGGACTTGGAAAGTGACTTTAAAGAATAGGATGGTTCAGCACAATGATTCTCAATCAGGGTCAACCTGGTATTTAGGGCATATTTGGAAATACTTGGAGATAATTTTCATTGTCACAACTAGGAAGATGCTACTAGAATCTAGTGGGTATTGGCTGGGGATGTTGCAAAACATCCTAAAAGGCACGGGGACACCTATTCCCACCCCCAACAAAAATTATCTGGCTCAATATGTTAAGAGTTTGAGTTTGAGAAACTCTGGTCTAACAAAATAACGTTTTGCATTCTCTGTTGCTGCCAAGGCAATATCTCTCTTAAGGCTCTCCCCAGCACTTATTTTGCCATAAGGTCATGTGCCTTCTTATGCTTCATCATGTATTTGGGGTTCATGCATGCCTTGGCATTTTGCACTTGCTCTTCCTTCTCCCTCACATCTTTGCATGGCCACCATCCTTTATCTTTCCAGTTTCAAGGAATACCATGTGCTCAGAGAGGCTTTCCTTGACCACCCAATCTAAAGTAAACCTCCCTCCCCCAGTGCATTCTATAAGACCTTTCCACATATCTTCATGATTACTGTGTTCACTGTTGAATATTAGAATGTCAGCTCCATGAGTGTAGGAGCATGCAGCGTTGGGCACCACTCATTCAGAAGAGTGCCCAGCACAACAGAACAAATATCCATTGAATCAATGATATCTGCCAAGTATTACCTTGGAATGAGAGCTTTAGAAATTCCATTGAAAGGCCCATTGCATGGAGGCTAGGTGAACAAGAAGGACCTGTGCTGTGCCTGGGAACTAATGCAGCTGCAGGCTCTGCCCACACCCAAGCACCAGAGGGGCAAGCAGGCCTGCCCACCCCCCCACGCAGCAACCCAGGTGAGAGTGCAGGACTCACGCACTGACCAAACAGGAGCCAAGGCAGCCCGCCATGCACTCAACTGCATTGATACAGGAAGAGTCACCAACAAAACCTACAAATAGAGGAGGAAGTCTTCCCCCTCATAAACAACTCCAGAGTGATAAAAGAAATAAGCGTTTTACCAGATTACCAACCATCAACCTAAAAATACTAGAACTACAAATAAACAAGAAGATATGACACCACCAAAGGAATGTAATAATTCTCAAGTACCAAACCCCATAGATCAAGAAATCCTTGAGATGACTGAAAAGGAATTCCAAGCACTGATTTTAAGAAAACTCCAACAAATAAGAGGAGAATCAACTAGCGAACACATGAAACAACAAAAAAAATATACAGGATATGAAGGAGGAAATTTACAAAGAGATTAATAACCTAAAAAATAATGTAACAGAACTCTAAGAAATGGAGGATTCTCTCAATGAAATAAAAAACAGAACAGAAAGCTTGAGCAGCAGGCTAGAACAAGCAGAAGAAAGAATTTTACAACTCAAAGATGGCATTTTTGAAATAACCCAGACAGACAAGAAAAAGGAAAAAGGAATTTTAAAAAATGAAAAAAGTTTAAGAAAGATAGCAGACAACCTCAAGCACACAAACATCTGAATCACAGATATTCCAGAAGGGGGAAAAAGGAAAAGGCATTGAATACTTACTCAAGGAAGTAATAACAGAAAACTTCCCAGGTATAGGGAGGGATACAGACCTGCAGATCCAGGAAGCCCAAAGATCCCCAAAAAGATCCTCCCCAAGACACATGGTAGTCAAACTGGCAAAACTCAAAGACACAGAATTCTTAAAGCAGCAAGAGAAAAATGTCAAGCCACCTATAAGGGAGCCCCCATCAGACTAACAGCAGACTTCTCAACTGAAACCTTACAGGCCAGAAGAAAATTGGATGATATATTCAAAATCCTAAAAGAAAAAAATTTCCAGCCAAGAATTCTATACCCAGCACAGTTATCCTTAAGAAATGAGGGAGAAATAGTGTATTTCTCTGACAAACAAAAATTATGGAAGTTCACTACCATACAACCATCCCTGCAAGAAACATTCAAAGGAGTCCTGCATCTGGATTCTGAAAAACAATAATCAATATCAGAGATTCACAAGAAAGAGCAAAACCCACCATTAAAACCAAAATGAAAATGAGAAAGACATAAAATATCTAAACAAAAAGCAATATAATGACAAAAGTAAAGCAATACTTATCAATACCAAACCCTAAATGTAAGTAGGTTAAACTCCCATTCAAAAGACACAGACTAACTGATTGGATTAAAAAGCTAGACCCAACTGTATATATATGTATGTATATATAACTGTACATGCTGTCTTCAAGAGACCCATCTTATCTATACAGAGAAACACAGACTAAAAGTGAAGGGATGGCAAAAAATATAAAATGCAAATGGAAACCAAAAATGAGAGGGTTAGCTATTCTTATATTGGATAAAATAGACTTCAAACCAAAAACCATAAGAGACAATGAAGGACATTATATAATGATAAAGGGATCTAGCCACTTAAACGACATAAGAAACATAAATATGTATGCACCCAACAGTGGATCACCTAAATATGTAAAGCAAGCACTCTTAGACCTTAAAATGAGATAGACCCAAATACAGTAATAGTGGGTGACCTGAACACCCCTCTCTCAGCATTAGACAGATCTTTCAGGCAACAAACCAACGAAGAAACACAGGATTTAAATTATTCCTCAGACCAATTAGACCTGGCAGACATCTACAGAACATTTCATCCAACAACTAGAGAATATACATTCTTCTCATCAGTGCATGGAACATTCTCCAGAATAGACCACATACTAGGTCACAAATCAAGTCCTAGCAAATTTTAAAAAATGAAATAATTCCAAGTGTCTTTTCAGACTACAACAGATTATAACTGGAAATCAATAACCAGCAAAATGCTAAAAACTAGTCAAGTGCATGGAAACTGAACAATAGACTCCTGAACAACCTATCATTCCAAGAAGAAATTAAACAGGAAATCAAAAAAATTCTTGAAACTAATGAAAATAAAGATACATCATACTGAAACCTGTGGGATACTGTGAAAGCAGTACTAAGAGGGAAGTTTATTGTAATAAATGCTTACATCAAAAGAATGGAAAGACTTCATAAAAATGACCTAACACTATGCCTCAAAGAACTAGACAAACAACAACAATCCAATCCCAAAAGTAGTAGATGGAAAGAAATAATCAAGATCAGGGCAGAACTAAATGAAATAGAGATCCAAAAAACAAATACAAAAAAATAAATGAAACAAAATTTGGTTTTCTGAGAAGATAAATAAAATAGATAAACCATTAGCTAGTTTAACAAACAACAACAACAACAAAAACAGAGAAGACCCAAATAACAAATATCAGAAATGAAAAGGGAGACATTACAACCAATACCACAAAAAAATGAAGAATCACTAGAGATTATTATAAACAACTGCACACAAACAAATGTGAAAATCTGGAGGAAATGGTTAAATTTCTGGACACATACAAACTACCAAGACTGAACCAAGAGAAACAGAGAATGTGAACAGAACAATAACAAGCAACAAGATTGAAGCATTAATCAGAAATCTTTCAACAAAGAAAAGCCCAGGACTGCATGGCTTTACAGCTGAATTCTATCAGACCTTTACAGAGGAATTAATACTACTTCTCTTCAAACTATTACAAAAAATTTAAACAGAAGCCATTCTCCCGAATCCATTCTATGAGGCTAGCATCACCCTGATACCAAAACCAGATAACGATAACAACAAAAAGAGAAAATTACAGGCCAATATCCCTGATGAACATAGATACAAAAATCCTCAACAAAATACTAGCAATCAGATTACAGCAACACATCAAAAAAAATTATACACCATGATCAATTGGGATTCATCCTAGGAATGCAAGGTTGTTTCAACATATGTGAATCAATAAATGTGATACACTGCATCAAAAAAATCAAGGTCAAAAACCATATGATTACCTCAATTGATGCAGAAAAGTCATTCTACAAAATCCAACAATGCTTCATGATTATGACTTTTAACAAATTGGGTATAGGAGGAAATTATCTCAATACAATAAAAGCCATTTATGGGCCGGCCC
>NW_007735613.1:18035-19286 GCF_000696425.1 Galeopterus variegatus
TTTTCCCTGAAGAACAGGAACAAGACAAGGATGCCCACTCTCACCACTCCTGTTTAACATAGTATTGTAAATACTAGCCAGAGCAATCAGGCAAGAGAAAGAAATAGATGGCATCCAGATTGGAGAGGACATAGTCAAACTGTCCTTGCTTGCAGATGACATGATCTTATATATAGAAAAACCTAGGTTCTACCAAAAAACTCTTACAGCTGATTAACAATTTCAGTAATGTTTCAGCATACAAAATCAGCACCCCAAAATCAATAGTGTTTTTATATTCCAGTAACAAAGTTGCAGAAAATGAAATAAAGAAAGCAAGCCCATTTACAATGACCACCAGAAAAAGAAAATACCTACATATCAATTTGACCAAGGAGGTGAAAGATCTCTACAATGAGAACTATAAAACACTACTGAAAGGAATCAGAGGAGACAAAAAGGTGGAAAGGCCTACAATGCTCTTGGGTGGGAAGAATTAACATCATAAAAATGTCCATTCTACCCAAAGCAATCTACAGATTCAATGCAATCTCCATCAAAATACCAATGACATTCTTCAAAGAAATAGAAAAAGCAATCCAAACATTCATATAGAACAACAAAAGACCCTGCATAGCCAAAGCAATCCTGAGCAAAAATAAATAAATAAATAAATAAATAAATAAATAAAATAAAATAAATAAATAAATAAAAAATAAAGCCAGAGGCATAACACTACCCAACTTCAAATTATATTACAAAGCTATAACCAAAACAGCATGGCAATGGTATAAAAACAGACACTTGGAACAATGAAACAGAATAGAAAACCTGGAAATCAACCCACATACTTACAGCCAACTGATCTTTGACAAAGGCAGCAAGAACATTGGGGAAATGCTGCCTCTTCTATAAATGGTGCTGGGAAAATTGGACATCCATATGTGAGAAAATGAAACTGGACCTGTACCTCTCACCATATACCAAAATCAACTCAAAATGGATTAAAGACTTAAATATAAAACCTGAAACCATAAAATTACTACACGAAAATATAAGGGAAACACTCCAGATAATAGGACTGGGCGAAGACTTTATGAATAAGACCCCAAAGGACAGACAACAAAAGAAAAAATAAATAAATGTGATTATATCAAACTAAAAAGCTTCTGCACAGCAAAGGAAACAATCCATAGAGTGGAAAGACAACATATGGAATGGAAGAAAATATTTGCAAACTATACATTTCACAGGGATTAATATCCAGAATAT
>NW_007735613.1:20456-24454 GCF_000696425.1 Galeopterus variegatus
TTTTTCTGCACAATAATTCCCCCTTATTCTCAGGGGATACATTCCAAGACCCCCATTGGATGCCTGAAACCGTGGATAGTACCAAACCCTATATATACTATGTTTTTTCCTATACATGCATGTCTATGATAAAGTTTAATTTCTAAACTAGGCACAGTAAGAGATCAACAACAATAACATAATAAAATGTAACAATTATAATAATATATTATAATAAAAGTTATGTGAATGTGGTCCCTCTCTACAGTACAAAAATATTGTACTGTAGATCTTAGCAATCTCAGTATATGATTTTTTCTCCTTCCTTATTAAGTCAAGAACTTTCACCTTCTCACTTGAAGGAAGCACTTTATGGCTTCTTTTTGGCATATCCAAATTGCCTGCATCACTATTTTTGTGCTTTGGGGCCATTATTACTTGAACACCAGCATTGTGATACGGTGACAGTTGATCCCGGATAAGCGACTAACAGGTGGAGGGTGTCCACAGTGTGGACGTACTGGACAAAGAGATGGTTCGCGTCCTGTAGGGATGGACAGTGTGATATTTCACCACACTACTAAGAACAGTATGCAATCGGGAACTTATCAATGGTTTACTTCTGGAATTTTCTGGTTAATGTTTTCGGACCACAATTGATCACAGATAACTGAAACCACAGAAAGTGAGACCCCAGGTAAGGGGTTACTGCTGTAATTGACTAGATTGTACTAAAGTTTTTAGAATCAAAATAGAATCGCTTGTCTTGAAAAAACCCTGACAAATAGCGCTGAGAAGGACCACAAAGGGAGGTTTCTCATGCGCAAATGCTTTATAACAAAAGTGGACACAAAGGATTCTGCAAAACCACAACCCTGCACAAAGACCATCACAACCTTACTTAGAAAATACTTCTGCAAGGACATTTGCCCCGATATCGTCTGTCCAACCTCAGGCTGGAGTCACCCTCGTTATTGGCCCTTGTAGTCAAGGATGATTATCTCCAAACAATTATGCGATTCTCCATCATTTTTCCTTTAAAATCATTTGTCTTCCTTTACCTCCCTGAATATGCACATAGTTTACTATAACATGCCTATTGCAATGTTATATTCCCAGCTAAACTCATTTTTCTTTTAGAGAACCTCTTTTGTTATTTAACAGTAGTAAATATTTTGGATTTGTAAGTACACAGTTTCTGTCATAGCTACTCAACTCTACCACTCTAGTGTGAAAACAGCACAGAAAATACATAAATGTATGTGTGACTGTGTTCTAATAAAACTTTATTTATAAAATTGGAGGCAGGCAGGATTTGACCTTCACACTATAGCCCCTAAGCCCTATTCTGCATTGCAAATATGTTTCCATTATTTTGCTTGCTATTTATTTATTTTTTTATGTACAGACATTTTTAATTTTCATGTAGTCATTAGTATTAAATTTTTTCTTTAGTTTTGCTTCATTGAAAATTTTTCTTAGAAAGTCTTTCCCCATTCCAAATAATATAATAAATTATTAAATATCTTTAAATATATTGAATTTTCATTCTTTTAGCCTTATATTTTACCCACTGAAACACAAATTACACATTAAAAATTTTATCTGATGCAAACATCATATCTGTGTATAAAGATCTTCCCACAAGGATGTTATCACAAGGCTTATTATAATAGAGACTTTTTGTAATAATCTTAGTGTCTAAAAACTGGGAATTACATATATTATCAATATGAATAAATCAAATTATATAAAATCATGAAAATGATTTTAAATTAAATTAAATATTGACCAGGACACGTGTCCTTGTCATTATATAAAGCAAACATACAAAAGCAGATTACCAAATAGTATCGCCAGTATGACTTATTTAAAATAATACTGTCACTGACTCAGTGTTCAATAAATATTTGTTGAATAAATGAGTGAATGTATAAATGAGTGAGAGAATAGATAGAGAAAGAATACAGTGTTTTCTTTCTGTCAATATACCAGTACCCCTAAAATGCTGGACTTTAAACTAAACCCCAAAACATTCTTTTCTAAAGCCTGGCATGGCTTACAGGAAGTAAGGGAGGATTTTTTGCTCCAGGAGCCACATGAAAATGGAACTTTGTTGGGATAAGCAGATACTGAAGGTGACCTCTGTCCTGGCAATACCTGGTAACCTGAAATTTCCAGAATTGCAATAAGGAGAGGGAAAAAACCCTCAAAAAAGGAAAAACAATAGGAAGTGGCACCCAAAAGAATAATAGAAAGAAATAAAAATATGTCAGTAAATGGACTAACTTTAGTAGTGAAATAAACAAAGAGTATTAGTCTTGGTAAAAGAAATTATTTCCAACTCTATGAAGCCTATAAAAGACACACATATCATAACAGGTTATGAAAGATTGGAAGTCAAGGATGAAAAAAGATACACCAGGTAAATACTAAACAAAGCGAACTGATATAACAATATTAACATTAGACGAAATAGGTTTCAAAGCAAAAAACATTATTAGAGATAATGCCCCTGTATAATGGTAAATAAGGTTTATGGTGATGGAGTTTGGATTATTGTCCTCCCAGAACTCATGTGGAAATCTGATCCTCATGTGACAGTGCTGTGAGCTGTTTGAGCCATGGGAACGGATCCCTTATGAATGGATTGATGCTCTCCCTAGGTGGGGGGGGTCATGAGTGAGTTCTCGCTCTATTAGTTCCTCTGAGAGCTGGTTGTTTAAAAGACCCCAGCACCTCCCCTCTCTCTCTCTCTCTCTCTCTTGCTTCCTCCCACCATGTGATCTGCTTGTACCTGCCAGCTGCTTGCTGCTTTCTGTCATGAGTAGAAGCAGCCTGAGGCCTGCCCCGGATGCAGTTTTCCCAGAATCGTGAGCCAAATGAAGCTCCATTCTTTATAAATTACCCAGTTCCAAGTATTCTGTTATAAGCAACAGGAACGGACTAATACATACGGTAAATAGGGTTAACACTCCCATTTCCCACTATGAGTGGATTAAGCAGCCTCGCCTACTGTCAACTACTGACTACTGACTTTCCTCTGGGGAGAGCCAGGTTGCTGGGAGCTCTGGGTTAGGCCTCAGGAGGTGTGGAGAATGCAGTACCATCTGTAGGAAGTTAGGGTGGGGTTGGACCAACACGTACACAGGAGCTAGAAGGTCGGGGATTCAGATCCTCAGGTGAAGCCATTAGCTTCTCTGAACACCTATTTCTCAGTCTGTAGAAGGGAAATACTGACATCCTTTCAAAGATTTCTCAGATCTACTGCAGGCTTTGGAGGCACAGAGCTGGGTGCAGGGTCAGCAGGAGGATGTCAGGTCAGATAGGCCTGCTGGAATCCTGTGCCTCTCACATATTTATCATGTGGCTTTGACCAATTACTAACATCTCTGAGCATTGATTTTGTACTCTGTAAAATGGGGTGAATGGTACTACCTTGTGGGTTTGTAGTGAGACCAGAGATAACCTATGTAAATGGGACGGTCTTTGTTTAGGGAGCTGTGGTTGTTAATGTGTGAAAGTGCCTTACAAACTGTAATATGCCAATCAAACACAGAGAAAACAGCAATCAGTTAATTAAAAATAATAATTATTATTATTACCACTAATGTTGCTACTGAAGTTTCCTAAAGGTATGGAAGAGGTATTCATAGGTCTGCTGAATCAAAATTAATTGAATCTATATTACCTACTTTCCTACATTTATTTATTTAGTAATTTCTTGTGGGTTGGAAGAGAAACAAAGAGCAAGAGAGAGAACGAAAGGCCAAGGTGTTAGTGAGATTAGGGGATAAGGTTTAGGATGAGGATTTCCTTTGCTGGGAAGTTTCAAGTCTGTGATTAATTCTACCGATCTGGGGAAGGGAGAACCACACGAATGCTGCAGCTCCTGTGCAGCTGAAGGCCTGAGAAACCCACTCCACTGGGTTAGGGGCAATTTGAGGGTTAACCAGCTCTCCTCTTCTCTGGTTTTTTTTTTTTTTTTTTTTTTTTTTTTTTTTTTTTTTTTTTTTAAC
>NW_007735613.1:24810-37560 GCF_000696425.1 Galeopterus variegatus
TTTTTTTTTTTTTTTTTTTTTTTTTTCTTCTTTCTGCTTTCATTTAACACTATGGCCCTAGACCAAATAAGTACAGTCTGCTTCCTTAACCACTGGCAGCTCGAGGCCTGGTGCTTCACGACTGGGAGAAGATAAATTTTTTAAAAAGAATTCCTTCTATTCATTTTTCTTTAAATGTGATAAGAAATCAATGAAGAAGGAAAAAGAAAATATGTAAGTAATCCTAGTATTGACTTATATTTTGCTTCAGATGACAGTGATAGAATCCCTCAATTTTAGACAGTTGTTTTCACAAATTAAATGTTTTAAGTCATATTTTTTTCTTTTCCTTGCTATCATTTACTTTGTAGAAATTGTTCATGGCTTTTGTAAAAATGGTAAATAGCCATTATAAAAAATTAACTGTGCGTATAAAGAATAAAGCAAAAAACACAGTAAATCCACTAATAGAATTTGTACCTAAAGTATTCATCATAAACAAAACGAACAAAAAAGAAAAAGAAAACTTGAAGCCCTAGTTCTGAGTACAGTAAAACAAAGGACAGTGGCTTTTTCTAGAGTGTTTTTCCCCAAAGAAATGTGGTGTTTTCTCAGAAAAATATTTTTGCTAATTGTGACCAGAGAAGTTACAAATTACAGAATGGCAATTGAAGTTTCTGGTTTAGTCCTAAATTTGTACTTAGCCTGTGACGTTGGGACAGTCACGTTTTCTTATCTAAGCCTCAGTTTCCTCAACTACAAGATGAGATGAGAGGGTTGGTGGGAATGCCAAGATCGCTCCGCCATATGAAGCTGTGAGGTTTGAGATGTCACAGTGAATTATTATAAATCCCCACTAGGGGACAGCATTTGCATAGTCAAATGTAAGCTCCAGCAACAAGCAGAACTGAGCATGCAAAACTGCTGCCTTAGAACTCTCACTCTGTGCTCTAGCAGAGGACAATGGTATAAGAAGGTGGAGAAAGCCCCGCACGAAATGCTGGAGGCTCTGTGCCGACCCACAGCTCCACTGGGAGGTAACAGCCTCCCCAGGCCAGCCCTGGGAGTACAGATAAAGGGAGGATCTCTGATGTCACCTTTTGACTTTGCCAGGGGCCTCCTGAATGCCTGTGTTGGTCTGAGTACTGAAAGCTTTCTGGCTGCAGTTTGATTTCTTTGGTGAGGATAGAGTATGTTTTGCTTTATTTACTAACTATTTTTTCTTCTCCTGTCCCTTAAGAGAAATCTGCAAGACTGCATGACTTTTACCTCTGAACTTGAGTGGTTATCTTTATTTGTGGTTTTCAAAAAGATGTCTAGAAGAATACTAGGTGCTGGCACCATGGGATACTTGGAACCACAGCCATGGGGAGTCATCCTTGGCCCAGTACTATCAAGTCAGGTGGTTCTAGAATCCCTGGGCACACCACAAACCAAGCCCAAACCAAATCTCCTGGGTGGACCAGGGATCCAGAGGCCTTTAGAGATTTGGAGAATTGTTGATGTGGTGATGGCAAATGGAAGAAAGAGAGAACAGGCTTCCACGAGCCTGAGATTGCACTTAACGGTACCCTCCCTAACCCAGACCTCCCACCCTGTCCCACCAAAAATATCATCAAGGCTGCTGAGAAGCTGTCAAACGCCCTCTTTGCTCTGCCTCCCTGGTAGGGCTGCTGGTGACTGAGGCACCCATCAAGACAAGTCATTGAATATTTATTGTCCCCTAGCACTGGGCAGAGCTGCTGCAGAGTATAAAGATCCATGAGATAGGTTTCTGCCCTCTAGGAATTTTCAGGAAGAGGGTGAACTCAGGATGGAAATAGAGTTAAATAAAGAGAGAGTATGTTGAGGACATCAGGAAAGAACAGACGAAGGGCTGTGGAAGAGATGAGTGGCGATTGAGGAGAAACCCCCTGGGTCTCCTTGACCTTGGGTGGCCTGGAACAGAGGAGGAGATTCTGACAGAGCTGAAGACAGGGCAATGACAGGGGGAGGGGATAGAATAACTCAACACATTGGGGCATGTGTAGTAAAAAAGGAATAATGCCATGAGGCTGAAGCATAAAGCAAGCGGATGGCGAACAGGGGAAGGCGAGGGAGAGGAAGCGAGGCTCCCACCCCTGCCCGCTGAGCCTGGACAGTCTATGGGCTCCGCTCAGCTTGCCAGATCCCTGGGGCTCCCGTGTTGGAGAGTGTGCAGCCAGACAGGCATCCTCCTGTACGACTTGTGGACATGTAAACCATCACAGTCTTTTTTCTGCACAGTTTGGCCCCATGCATCAAAATACAAAATATATACACCTGTATCTAACAATCCCGCTTCAAGGAATTTTCCCTGAGCAGATAAGCACACAGATGTGAGAAGCAGATGTGTGTGAAAAGCTGGTCCTCACAGAATTATTTTTATAGTTAAAAATTAGAAATAACCTATGTGTCTTTCAAAATGGAGCTCAACGTAAAGTCCCATCTGTGGAAACTATTTAATAAAAAGAAAATTATGATGCAATAAGAGGGTTTATGACATGTTGTTCAATACAGCAGGGAATTTGCAGAACCGCCAGAGATAGTGATTCCTTTTAAATGTCATCTACTGTGTGGGTGATGGGAATAGTTGCCCATGGAGAGTTGTCTGAAAGGATGCTCACCAAAATATCAACAGACGTGCATGGTGTTATGATGTATGACACGTGTGTGATGTGCATGATTTTATGTATCATCTTAACCCTTGACAACAAATGTACCATTTTTACAGAAACTCTTAGGCAGTGTATTAATCAGGGTTCTCCAGAGAAACAGAACCAGTGTGTGTGTGTGTGTGTGTGTGTGTGCGTGTGCGTGTGTGTGTGTGTGTGTGTGCACGCATGTGCACGTGCACATATGAAGAGAGAGATGGGGGAGATTTATCTTAAAGAATTGGCTTGTGTGATTGTGGAGGTACAAGTCTAAAATCTGCAGGGTGGCAGGCTAAAGATCCAGGGAAGAGCTGCAGTCCCAGTGCAAAGGCTGGCTGCTGGCAGAATTCCTTCTTGATTGGGGTGGGCCGTGGGGTGGTTCATCTTTGTTCTAATAGATCCTTCAACTGATCAGATGAGGAATTATTGAGGATAATCTGCTTTACTCAAAGTCCACTCATCTAAAATAATGTTAATCTCGTCTAAAATACACCCTCACAGAAACATCCAAAATAATGTTTGACCAAATAATCTGGGCATCATGGTCCAGCCAGATCGACACATAAATTTAACTGTCACGAGCAGTGCCCAGGATGCACTGACGCTAGGACTGGTTGTTGGCTCCCTGAGACTTCCAGAAGGAGTCATCTGGCAGCTTCTCAGGTGAAGAGTACAGGGGACAGTGGACTATGCGTGACAGCTCTGGGCAGGAGCTGTCAGGGTTTTGTCTCACTTAGCCGGCTAGAGAAGGTTGGGGTCCCATGCAGAGTTACTGACTTGAAGAATCTATAAAGAAAAACAAGGAGTTTGAGTTCTTTTCCTTCAATAAGCAAAACTAGAACTTTCATGTACAATAAAAAAGCAAAAAGACAAAAAAATGAAAGCCACTTGATTTCTTACATGTGTGATTTTTGTCTCAGTGCCTCCAACGTGGTGTCATTGTCGACACACTCTCTTAGGGACTCTTACATTTCCTTACCAGTGACCAACACGCCGTGTTAGAAGTAACGGCTGGTTATTCGTTTTAAAGGTACAACCTGCTAAAAAGTAGCAAAGGCTCAAAATATAATTTTGTGTTTTCTAAATATTTTTTTCTGCACTTGTCAGGTTTTGATGAAGGAAAGTTGGGACACTACTGCTGGTTCAAGTGAAACCAATTCAATGTAGGTCATCATGGCCCAACTGGTAAAGCTCCTCTGTTCTCCCTCCATAGAGAAAAGTCCACCGATCTCCACTCCAGGGTGGCCGATACCATTCCTTAGCCACATGCTAGAGAGGGGCAAAGAGTTCAGCTCATAGCACTTGTGGCCCTGAGGATGCTACGACTGGAAAGTTCTGCTGCAGTGGACATCGGCTGGGCCATCGTGGCTCCCCAGGGCCTCCTCTTGCTCCGGAAGCCCTGGTGTCAACCTCCTTAACACAATGACAAGGAGCCCTTTCCTCCTCTCCCCACTGTCCCCCAGGGCCTGGGTATGTCTGCTGATGAACACAAAGCCCAGGAAAGAGCCACATGCCAGGCTCAGTCTAAGGAAGCCCTTCCTTCAAAGCCAGTCTCCCTACCCACCAGCTATTAGTCTTAACGACAAATGACAGAGGTTCTAAAACTGGATCTGAGGGAGATTAGCAGAAGAAATGATAAATAAACCCAGAAGCTATCAAATCATAGCAGCAGGGTTTATGCACATTAGTACGAGAAGCTGAAAGCCCAACGTGAGGGCTGTGTTCCTTTTGGCACGAGCCTTCTCGCGTCACTATTCCTTCTTCCTGAACACCCTGGGATTTCCACATGGAGAGTTTGGAAGGAGATGTCCTCTGCAACCTCTGCTTTGGGCTTTCTTCCTATCTCCTTGTGAATTGTTTAGTCAATTGTCCCTTGAGTAAGGACCTTTCAGTCATCGCAGCTTCTAATTAAGATTTCTTTTCAAAACTGAACTCAGCAAGTGGAGGTTTGGTCCATTCGGTTTGCTTACCCTGGCCCAGCAGCCCTGTGCTTCTAAGAATTTCCAAGTTAAATGTTTAGCTTGGGTGTGTGCAAAACGTTGAGACGGTCGTTTGTTTTGCTTTACCTGAGGTCAGGAGGCTTAGGAAAGGAGAAAAACCTGATTTTTGAGTCGTTGATGGTCCAAGGGGTACAAAAGGTTGCTGGGTGCAATCCGCCTTGTAGATCTGCCTCTCCATGTGGGTATTTCAATTGTTGGCCACCCTCTTCTAGATTTGCAACCCTCTTCCCTCTCTCCGGTTTATTTTTCGTATTTGCACTCATTCCCGCCTAACACGGTTCGGATATCTATCCTATTTACCTTGTTCATCATCTTTCCCCAACCCCCCATAAGATGTCTTCACCAGAGAAGGAATTTTTGTTTGTTTTGTTCACTGTTATAACCCCAGAGATCAGTACAGTGGCTCTCAATAAATATCCGCTGAATCAAAAATGAATGAACGCATTTGAATGCCTCGGTCCTAGGTAGGCCCTTTGTACTTTACATAATAAATCTAATCTGATCCTGTCTAAGGAGAAACAGTTCTCTAGCTCTGTGTTGTTTATGAAGAATGGAAAAGCTAGGTTATCAGTCTATATAAGACAGGAATGTTTATTTAACAAACATTAAGAAAGCACAAGGAAGGTTAGGCACTGTTCTAAGGGCTTTACAGATCTTAGTCTGTTTAATCCTTTTCACAGAGCCATGAGATAAGTGTTATTGTTAGCAGACCATTTTACAAATGAGGAATTGAGGCTCAGAGAGATCAAGAAAATTGCTAAGGGGTGCACAGCTGGTAAATGTCAGAGGCAGGATTCAGAACCAGAAAATCTGGGTGAAGAATCTGCTCTCAACAGCTGCCTTCCCGTGCTTGATCAGCAAGGACCTGTCACTTCACCCAGTGACTAGTGAGGCAGTCTTCAGGCACAGAGAAAATGGGACCACGGACAACGTGAATCCAGCCCTTTGGAAGCACACACTGTGGGTGCACAGCTGGTAAATGTCAGAGGCAGGATTCAGAACCAGAAAATCTGGGTGAAGAATCTGCTCTCAACAGCTGCCTTCCCGTGCTTGATCAGCAAGGACCTGTCACTTCACCCAGTGACTAGTGAGGCAGTCTTCAGGCACAGAGAAAATGGGACCACGGACAACGTGAATCCAGCCCTTTGGAAGCACACACTGTTGGGGGTGAGATAAGACACCTGTTTCTAAGCTGGGTGTGTCCTGTTAACAGTTGCCACATGTTGTAGGAGGTGTGAAGTATGAACCCTTCCTTGTGGCCAGTTCTCCAGGTTCCCAGGACAGCCACCCCAGCACTCATCAGTCAGGGCACAAGGCATCCCATCCCAAGCCCTGGCCACATGTCTGGGCAGAACCCGCCCTGCTTCTAAACCTGCGGTCAGAGCAGTGGGATCGGCAGAAGGGAGGGAAGGGGCAAGCTCAATATGAAGCTCGAGGTTCCCAGGTTTCCAGGGGCTAACTCCTCAGTTAGTCTTTCTCCTCAAAATGTGCCAGGACCCTTGCTTGAGTCCTCCATCTCAGTTGATATTGTCAGTCCGGGTCTTCTGTCCACTGGAGACAAACTAGTATCATGGAGGAGCAGAAAGAATCAGGACAGAACCATGGATGGGTCTTAAAGCTTCTGCCCTGAAGTTTACTTCCATTTCACCGGGTAAAGCCAAGCCACCAGGTCAAGCCCGATGCCAATAGGGTGGGAAGCATAATTCTTTCCCAGGGATGGGCCAAGTAGGGAGGGACAGTACATTTTTTGACAGTCATACAGTCTGCCATGTCAGGGTATATATTGTTGGAAGAGGAAATAGTTTGTCTGACTGAGACATATAATGTCTTGAAAGGGGGTCCTCCAAGGTGCACTGAAATAGTAGGTTGGGGTCAGGTCATAGAGTGTGGACCTCACAGGAAGCCACTGGGAGCAGTGGAGGGTGGTTGAGCAGGGGAATGACATAGTCAAAGCTATGCCTCTCAAGGGGCTGGGCTGGCCCTTTAAGTGCACTTTATAGTAGGCATGTGCTGCATACCACAGGGATAATAAAATATAATTACTCCCACAAAGAGCAGTTCACTCGAAGCAACCTAAATCGGCACGCTTGGACACTAGTCTGCAAAATGGTGCCAGTCTGGCTGCATGCGAATTACAGCAAATCCTGGTGGCTGTACCTTCCCTGGTCATCATTCATAGCACCCCTCCTCACTGCCCCACTGTTCCCGTCCCAGTATGGCCACCGACATCTTTTCTCTGACTGCTGCTCCCAGCTGCCACCCTTTCCCCTCTGGACTCTCTCCTCCCTACACCAGCAGATTTTCATCTAATCATGTCACTGCCTTGCTGAAAGCTTTCCTCACCCACACTTGAACACACATCAGGCAGGGGCAGACTTTAAAGGAATTTTGGAGACAGAGTGGATGCACATTGCAGAAACTCAAATGATCACGACTCAGCGTTAGACGTTGCTGCTCCTCATCTTTTCTCAGCCACCTTTGGGTTTTGGGGACCAAACTTCTGCCCCTGCTCATCCTTGCTTTCTTCCTCTCACCCATCCTCACTTTCACTTGCTGTACCTCCAGGGGTCCCACATAACTCCTGTCCGTTCCACATGTAGAGGTGTTCAGCTATCTCTCTGGTTCTGCAGCTGGACTCTTACTCCCAGGGATTCAAAATCCATCCCCACGAAGGATGCTGATGCCTGCTGGAGTGCCACTTAGTTTTCTCACCTTCCCAGAGGTTTATGTATTTGTATCTCTCCCCTGCTTTCTCTTTATCTGTCCTCTGCAGTTTTGGAGACAGCTCGGGAGAGCTGATTGTGCACATTTCTTTCCGACTCTGCAGTCAGTGACATAGCGTTGGTACCTTAAAGTCAGCCATGATGGGTGTATTTACACCACAGAAAACAGCAAAGGCTACAGATCCATGCTTTTTCTTTCCAGAGAGCTGGCTGTTAAACACTGACGGGCACACCACTGCATTTATCTAACCGTGATTGGTTCATTAAGTCATATAATAATTTCCAACAAAGCAGAATTATGATACTGCTTTAAACCTACTTTCTAGGTGGATAATTGATCATGTTATTTAATGTTTCTATTAAACATGTTTTTATTACATGAATATAGCATGGTCTATTCAACTAATCTCCTGCCACGGGACATGTATATATTGCCAATATTTTCACATGACAAACTACAATTTAAGATCTTTATAGACACCTATTTCAGCACATCTTTAATTATTTACTTAGAATTGATGAAAACCAGAATTTTGGAGTCTAAGGATGTTCATATTTTCAGAGTTCTTAATCTACATTGCCAAGTTGAAATCCAGAAATGCTTGGGCCATTTATATGTTTGCAGGCAGCATATAACCATGCCCAGTGCTCCTTGATTGCCCCCCACCCCGTGAGCTTAATCTACAAAATTAGCATAATCCCACTGAAAATTCTAGAGAAATATTTGGGAGGATTTTAGTAAATGAGCCTGAAGTTCATCTGAAAAGTAAGCATTCGAGAACATCCACAATAAGGTAGGTCTTACCTTGCTGATGTTAAAATTTATTACCATGCTTTGAGCAATCTGAACAATTTGACCAGCAACAAAATCAACAGATCAGAACAAAAACTTTAAAAATCAGACTAGTTGTGTATATGTGTACATATGTGCATATTTGCTAAAAAATCCAGTGTATGCTAAAAATTAAATTTCTTATTGGTGGGGAATATTAGTATGTATCTGTTGCTTATAATAAAATACCTGAAACTGGTATTTAATTTACAAAAAATTAAAATATATTCCTTACAGCTTTGCAAGCTAGGAAGTCCAAAGTCCAGGGAACACATCTGATGAGGACCTTGTTCTTGGGGGTAACTCCCCAGTGATGCAGGTTGTCATGTAATGAGAATGGGCTCAGCAAGAGAGCTCACCTCCTCACTTGCCCTCCTTTTAAAGCCATCATAACCACGCCCACTACCACACCCACTAAACTATCAATCAATTAATCCATTCGCAAGGGGACAGTCCTCACAATCTAATCACCTCTAAAAGGCCCCAGCTTTCAATTCCCATAACAGGATTTCTCACCATCTTAACACTGTTAACCATGGAGATTAAATTTCCAGTACATGAACTTTTGGGGGACACATTTAACCCACAGCATGGGGGCAAAGATGCATTAGTAAAAATATAATGTCAGGACAATCATGTGAGGAGAAGAATTAAGCAAGGTATTTCTTCAATCTTAAAATGAAAGAAGTTAAATAATTAAAAGTAAAGTTTAGATAAAAACATAAAATGTAGGTAAATTTATATAATCATGAGATAGGGAAAGCCTCTCTAAGCATGGCACTAAAAGGCAGTAATGATAAACAAGATGATTGAAGATTTGTATTTCATAAATATTTAAAGAACCATAAAGTCATTTTTAAAACAAAAATATAAGAAATATATTTGTAAAATATGGCAAACAGAAAATCAGTATATATAATATAGTAAAAGCTTCTACAAATTAATAAGAAAAATGTAAAATTATTGGCAAATAACAAACTATCAGCTTGCAAATGAAAAAAGTAACTTTTCTCATATATTAATAAATGAAAAATTGTATTATACATGTGCAACTATATTCTCTTTGTCGTATTTGTTGTTGTAATGTTTTGATGTTCAATCCTTTTAACTCTCTTTTAATTTCTTGTTTCTTATATAAGATATTTTAGTTTTTTAATAAATGAAAAATTGTATTATACATGTGCAACTATATTCTCTTTGTCGTATTTGTTGTTGTAATGTTTCGATGTTCAATCCTTTTAACTCTCTTTTAATTTCTTGTTTCTTATATAAGATATTTTAGTTTTATAAGTATAGCTCATTGAGCTTTAACTTTGTGACCTTTCTATCATTGCCAGAAACCTGATGGTGAATTTGATTTCTGGGGAAGTTTTGAAAAATATTTTGTTTTCTTTAGTATTTATAATTTAATTTTTATAATTTACTTGGAATGTATTTTGTATGCTATGAGATGTAGAGCTAATTTTATTCAAGATTTAATGGCTCTAAAATAATACATTAGATGTTTATTCTTTTCCTAATTTTTTATATTATATATTAATAAACATTCATTTATTCATTCAGCACAATTAGTTGAGTGTTTTGACAGGCTGTGTGCTTGTTCTACTAGCATGACAATTTTCATTGTTTCTGCTTTAAAACATTTTTATATCTCATAGTATTATCAACCTCATGTGTAACTTCTTTTTAATTTTTTAGTATGTCTATCTTCACCTGTTTTTCTAAATCAGTTTTGTAAATTTCCAAAAGGTCTTGATATAGGTGTAGATATGGGTATAGATGAAAGAGTAGATACATGTGCTTACCTGTAGCATATTCATAAAAAGAATGGAAAATCCTGTGGGGGAAAAATAGGTTAAAATTCCAAGAACACAGGGTAAAATTTATTTGGTGATGTTCCAGTTAGATTCAAGGGCACAAACAGGTGGATCAGCCATGAAGAAAATGCATAAGATGGGTTCTGCACCAGGAGAGAAGGAGGTGAGAATGGAGGGAAAAAGACATGTGGTTGCCCGAGGAGGAAGTTGAGAGGACCATCCTCGGAAAGAGCACTCTCGTAGTGACCCAGGAGATGTGGTTCTCTGGATATCGCAAAAGAAGCTGGCTGCACGGGAGAGATTGTCAAAGGAAGTGGTGTCACAAGAGGGAAACTGCAGAGAAGTAAAAGTGTTGGGGGGGAAATAGGGAGGAAAGAGCGGTCTTTTTTGCAAAGAATCTACACCTGAAAGGGGTTGGCAAGCCCACAGCAGTATTAGAGAGAAGCTGGAGGCTATCTGACAGGGAGATATGACCTCAATTTTATCGTTATATAACATTTCAATAATGCATGTACTTCTGCACTCTAAGAACAAAAATCCCTTATTGCCAAGGTAAACATATGAGTGCTGTTACTGCACACCATTTTTTGGTACATCTTTACCTTATAATGAACATGCCTGGAGGAAAGATGTAGGGTAGATGCTGAGATTGCCACAGGGAGCTTTCTTCTCACTGGGAGTGGAATTCTACGAGCAAAAGTAGAAAAAAAGAGGTCAGGAGAAAGTGGAGAACAAGGGAGGCAGTAACAGGCTCTGAGCGTCTCTTCTAAACTCTGTTCAGAGACATGATCTCATACATTTTCATAATATCCTCAGAAGATGAGCAGGAAGTGGTTGTCACCAGCTGAACTTGACAGAAAGATAAGAGTGGGTCCCCAGAGATCAGAACCCCTCTCCTAGGAGGTAGAGACTTGTTACAAAATTACAACAAGGTAGAATATAACAAGGGATGTAACAAGGTGGTTTAGTAGCCTCTTGGTTCTACAAAGACTTAAAGAGAGGGATCGTTATTTTTAAATAAAACAGACTATCATTATTGAGACAAGAAATTAAGATGTTTTACGAATTCATTTGTTTTTAATGCTCTCACTGATTTTCATCAATTTATTTGCACGTGTTGACAGAATGGAAAGAGAACTCTAGCCCTCAGTCAGCACAGCTTCATCTCAGGGTGAAAGGCCATGTCAGCTCATGGCTTCGTGCCTGGGGAGGAAACGTGAATCCCTGCTTCGAGGAAGGTGTGCTTCATCTAGCAACAGGAGCTGCTTTGGAGCTTGTTATTTGAATTTGGCAAGATAGAGGATGGTTTGGCAAAGGGGCCAGGTTTGTAGATGAAAGAGCCGGTGGTCAAGTGATTAGAGATGGGAGGATTTGATGTGCTTTGGGCAGAAGCCCTGGCTACAGCCTTCCTGCAGTGAGTTGCCCCATGGCACTCTGCCCATCATAACAAGGTTGGAAATCTGCCAGGAGCATCACCGCAGACCGGCCTTTTCGTAGAGTCTGGCTTTTGCGTGTGCGCTACAGAACATTCACCCTGATCTCAACAGGGGAGCACTGGGGTGTCGGCGGGCTGACAAAGCCCACGTTAATTACCTTTATTAAGGCTCTTAGCACTTTCTGCCGCTGAACAACAACATTTAACATGCACTCCTAAAATTCGATTTGGAAATTTAACCTTTCATGGTGGAGAAGAACGTGGGTCTCTTTATCTCCACCTCCAAAACCCAAGGGCTCCAGTGTCAGGGATTGGCAGCTCTCCCAAAGCACTGGAATTTTTTTCCCCTCTAAGAAAAGCACAGCTGAGATTTTAACTATATAAAAGCTGGGGAGGCTACCGTAAGAAATTGAGGAGGTTTGATTTCTTGAAGAAAAAATAAGTTTTTCCTCTTTTTCTTTTTCCTTTTGTTTTTTTTCCCTAGCAGCACTGACGTGGAACTCCAGCTACTTGGCAAGCCAAACTGCATCCCTAAGGTGATAGTTAGCAAGGTGTTTTGCCAATAATTGGCACCCAGTACAGTATTGGCTGGTTGATTATTTAATTACATCCTATGTTTTTCTTAATTTTTCTCAAGCATCATGCAGCCTTATAGCAGACTCAATACTGCAGTAGGTCATCATTACAGACTAATAAACTCTTGTGTTTGTGTGGTGCTGTTCTCTTTACAAAGCACACTCATTTTCATCTGATACCTTATTCCACATGCAACTCTGCATGCTGTACTGATCAGGGCTCAGCAAACTTTTTCTGTAAAGGTCCAGATTGTAAATATTTTAGGCCTTGTGTGCTAAATGATCTCTGTTTCAACTACCCAACCCCACCACTGTAGTGGGAAAGCAGCCATAGACAGTATGGTAATGCATGGATGTGGTTGTGTATCAATAAAACTTTATATATAAAAAGGTGGTGAGTTGGATTCAGTCCATGAACCACAGTTTTCTAGTCCCTGAATATTGATGACCTGACATTGCCCAGTAAGAATTTAATGCCCAATGAAGTTATGCCTGGTTTCTTTGTTAAAGCCTACCTACATTCTAACTTGTTTTTAAAATGATTTTTTTTTTTCTGCTAAGTTTGGACTCAACCATAATAGTTCATACTAATCAACATTTGGTAACAATAGTTTCCCCAAACCTACTCCATCTAGATCTAAATTTTTACCCTTCTTTTTTTTTTTTTTTTTCCTTTTTTTTTGTCTTTTTTCGTGACCAGCAACGGATCGCAACCCT
>NW_007735613.1:38495-41266 GCF_000696425.1 Galeopterus variegatus
CTACTCCATCTAGATCTAAATTTTTACCCTTCTTTTTTTTGTTTTTTTTTCCTTTTTTTTTGTCTTTTGTCGTGACCAGCAACGGATTGCAACCCTCAGTGTTGTGCCCGCGCCTCGCTCAGCCAGTGTGCGGCCGGTCTGTACGTGGGATCCGAACCCTCGGCGGGAGCGCCGCCGCGCTCCCAAGCGGCACACTGTAGCAGTGCGCCACCGGGCCGGCCCTAAATTTTTACCCTTCTAAAGTCCTTGCCCGTTGTGTTAATAGAAGTGATTTATTCAAGAAATAAACTAAAGAAGGAGCAGTGTTGCTCATAATTCATAAGCCAAATGATGTTGTTGAGGACTGTGCATGATAGAATAGTAACCCTGCTTGCTAAGCCCTGCATGTGCCAAGGCCTGGCCTGTGCCTGTTGGATGCATTAGCACCATTTCTCGCACAGCCATCTCATTTCATCCAACAGTCACTCTCCTTACATTTTAAAGATAAGAAAACTAAGGCCCTGAGCAGTTAAGTCAGCTCCTCGAGGTCACGTGCAGTTGCACACTGTGTGCTTGACTTAATGCTCTGCTATTACCCCTTGGATTCTTAATACATTTTGAACAAAGGGCTCTGCATTTCCACTGGGTTCTGCAAATTATGTAGCCCATCCTGGCCACACAGCCAGTGCGAGCAGAGCTGGGACTCAAACCCAACTCTGTCTGACCCCAACTCTGTCTAGCCTTTTCACCATCAACTCCCAAATGATTGGACTGAGTGAAGATTTTGTCTTCATCATCTGGCCCAACTTCACTTAGATAATATATTTGCAGTGGGCAAGTAGAAATGTTTCAGGGGACCAGATCCATTTGACCCATACAAAAGATGCAAAACTCAACACAAAGTATTTCTAAATCATGTGGTCCTAAAGATCACAAGAAGGTCATTTACATTTGTGCAGTGTGTTGGCTTCTATTATCTGACATAATCCTTCTAGGTTCCCTTTAAGTGGATATCTCAAGCTTGAAGTGAGGAAACTGAAGCCCAGAAAGAGTTAAATCATTTGCAAAAGGGAGACAGCAAGTTGGGCTACAGATCCAATGTTTCTCTCTCAAATGAAAAGGATCCCTTTTTCCAGGTCTCATCTCAACATCCAGGTTTAAAAATGATTCCTGGAATGGAATATAATTACTTCCAGGTATGCACATTCACACTAATGTCTGCCAACAAAACAGTGGAGGAAAAGAGAAAAGTGTGCCATTTCCTCTTTAAAAAGCGCCCCTCCTCCCCCTTCCCCTGTTAGAGCAGACGATGTGGCTTTTTGTCCATTGGGTGTCTCTGGGAAAGATCCAACCAGAAAAGCGATGTGTATACTCCCAAGGAGATGTTAAGTGGAGACCCCCATAAAACTTAAGTAGAAGCAGGCATTTTTCCTGGAAAATACCCACTCTGATGTGGCTGTGCATTATGTTGCACAGTGCTGCCTCAGCAACAATGAGAAGAAAGCCTGCTGCCCCCAGATTCATGGCACACATTTTAGGCCCATCAATCACAGGGAAAAAATTATTATTATTATTATTATTTTTTTGTCTTTTTCCGTGTCCGGCAACGGATCGCAACCCTCAGTGTCGCCCCCGCACCGGACCGGGGACCGGCAATGGGATCGCAACCCTCGGCGTTGCTCCCGCGCCTCGCTCAGCCAGTGAGCGGGAACCGGTCTGCACATGGGATCCGAACCCTTGGGCAGGAGCGCCTCCGCGCTTCCCAAGTGGCGCACTATCCAGTGCGCCACCAGGCCGGCCCGAAAAAATTATTTTAATAAAGCCATTTCCAGAAGTTGAAGCAAGGTGAGGGTGCACTTGAGAAGTCTATAATCCAGAAGCCACAGTTAGCCAACTTGTGCAAAGTAAATTCTAGGTGCCAAATAAGATGGCTCCCTCCTCCCTGGGGTGATGAAGAATTCACCAAGGCCCTGGGCCTGGAAGAGCAGAGCCATGATGTGGGGCCCTGGCTTTACCACTTGTTTGCAGCATGACCTGAGACAAGTTACCTTCATTTTGTGATGCTTCGATTTCTTCAGCTAAAACAATGCTGATAATAACAATTTCATATATTTGCTGCAGAGATAAAGCAGGCAGTAGTAATATGTAAAAGCCAAGTATAAATGTTAGTTTAAAAAAAATCCCAAGAGAGCAAACTGTGATAACAACATAAATGTCGGTATTGCATTTGAGTTCCCAGCCCCTGAAGGTGATCATATTACTACAGTAGGATTACCTGCAAGCAAATTACAGTATAGGATTAAAGTGGTCAGGGTCCCAGCAGGAAAGAGAGGGAACAGTCCTGAAGAGGCATTTGAGGAGAGCTGAATGAAGGGCCTATCTACAAAGATGTTGGGTAGGTCATAGAGACCAATGGAGGGATGGTAATGTGCTCTTGGGGTTTTAGCTGCCTGCAAGGTTCTCTTCCAGAACCTGAAGAGAGCTATAGCTGCAGGAGAGGGCCTTAGATAAAAGAACACAGCTGCTGCCGTGTGCCAGGGCAAGGAGACAGAGACAAATAGTTGTACCCACCCCACTCTCTGCTCGTATCTATCTCCTGCCAGTGCCTCCCATGGGCCAAACCCAGCTGGAAGCCAGAGGGCGAGGGAACTCGCTGGTGCAGTTTCTCAGAGTCAGCCTGTGGGGCACCAAGTACGGTGAGAAGGGTTGGGAATGAACTTGGAGATGCACATAGAGAATACACGGCACAAAGGACATTAAAAAGCAGCGATTCCCAAGTCTGGCTAATTCTT
>NW_007735613.1:41543-43563 GCF_000696425.1 Galeopterus variegatus
TGTACCCACCCCACTCTCTGCTCGTATCTATCTCCTGCCAGTGCCTCCCATGGGCCAAACCTAGATGGAAGCCAGAGGGCGAGGGAACGCGCTGGTGCAGTTTCTCAGAGTCAGCCTGTGGGGCACCAAGTACGGTGAGAAGGGTTGGGAATGAACTTGGAGATGCACGTAGAGAATACACGGCACAAAGGACATTAAAAAGCAGCGATTCCCAAGTCTGGCTAATTCTTGGGCTCATCTGGGGATTCATACACATGCAGCCTTACCCTTCAACCTGCTAGTTTAGGAGATCTGGCAGGTGATGTTGATGGTCCTATAGATTTGGGAGCCACAGACAGATGTTCTTTGAGAGCACTCCCATCCCCGGCATGTGATAGATCTGTAGTTACACATGTGCTGCGAAGACTGGAGCTCTCAAAGTGCATGCCCAAACTGCCTCCCACCCAGTTCAAAGCAACCAATGCTGATTGAACATCTGCAACCTGCAAAGTGCTGTGGTTAGGTTTTCTGCACGGAGTTTGCTTTCCATCTCCTGCAAATACATATGGTATGGTCTGCCGTACTCAAGTTTCCTTCATTACAGTGAGGATAAAAGAATTCTGTAAGAATAAAGAATTTTTACAAAACTTCAAAGCAATAATAAGAGAGAAATGTTATAAGAGAGCAGTTAGTAAGTGCAAAGTAGGACCGATTCCACTGCTGGAGGGGTAAGAGGAAGAAAAGTAGCTCCTCACAATAACCACTGGGGTAGGTGACTCCTTACCCTTCCCACTTTACAGATTGGCAAGGCAAGTCCCAGCATTGGCTGCATTATGACTTTTGTGGGCTGTAGGCACTTCTGCCTTCATAAAAAATATTAAAAATTATATTTTACAGTCAATTTGGTATAAACACAAATATAACCCAGGCTGGATTATATGATTATATTCATTTTTTTTCTGATTTTCAAAGAAGTTAAAACATTTATGTGGACCTCTAAAAGTACTGCAGGCCTTGAATGCCATGCCTGCTGCCCCTAATGGAGGAGTTGGACCTGAGTATTCAGTGATGCGCCCTCAAGCACATATTTGGTAAGTAAATTCCAATCAGCGGTCAGGCTCTAGAGCTACAGATCTCATCCTTGGTGCACCTTAGGATGAGCTGGGTGGCTCCCCCAAATCCCCATCTTCAGCTTGCCCCAGACCAATTGAATCAGGATCTCTGGGTATGAAGACCAGGTACGAGACATCAAAGTTCCCAGGTGATGCCGATGTGTAGACCAGGTGGAGAACCATGCTTGAAAGCCCTCTGTCCCACACTGCTGTCTTCTTAAGGGAAGGCAGAAGAGACTTGTTACCATACCTACCAGCTGATCCCTCTGGTGACTAAGGTGAGAGAGGCATTTGCACATCAACTCCCAGACCTCTACCATCTACCCCTGTGGTTCTCTCCAACCTTTTCTTCCCTTCTCAGGCTCTCACTATAGCTAAAACAGGGCTCTGCTCTGTCTTGGAAGAGAGCTTGTATGTTCCTGCCTTAGTTCATGTGGTTTCCCCACATGTGATTCTCTTCGCCACCTACCTGGACTCCAACCCGGCCCTACCGCAGCAGTGAGCCTTCTGTGGCAGCCCAGCTGCTGGACGCCTCGGCACCATGCACGGCCGGCCTGCTCTCGGAGCCAGGCTCAGGGAGAGCCAGCTGGCAGCAGCACCTCGGGCTTTCCAGAAGGCTGAACAGTGGCTCAGAGGCAGCTGCACGCCAGGGCTGGGCCTCCTCCAGGCAACATGTGACCGACACTTCCACGGCCACACGGAGGAAGCCACGGGCTGGCCGGGTCCTCCTGCTGGTCTATCACCTCTGTCCCTTTCACATTCATTACAGCATTGCATTTGACCATGTCACACTCCTGTCACCAGGGCTCAGATGCTCAGGGAAGGCAGAGGGCCAAGGCATGGAATAATACTGGCCTGAATTTAAGAAGAAAACAAAAAATGAGAATGATAGGTTTCCTTTCTAGAAGATCAACTTTCAGTGAAAAAAA
>NW_007735613.1:44133-47685 GCF_000696425.1 Galeopterus variegatus
GAAAACAAAAAATGAGAATGATAGGTTTCCTTTCTAGAAGATCAACTTTCAGTGAAAAAAATTCACAGAGCAAATCACTTGAACCTCATAGTATTTGTTTATTCATTTACTCCGTCATAAATCTCCTGTGTGTGCTAATAAGAATGCTAAAATAGAGTCAGCTCATCAACTGATCGATTAAGCTGATGTCCCAGGTAAATCTACCTTTTCCTATGTTTTATACTCAGTGATAGAGACCGAGTTCCTCTCTTGTGTTTTCTCGCAATTTAAAGTAAAGAAATAAGGACTCTCTTGTCACTCAAATAAAATCCAAAGAACATTAATTACCATGGCTGCTTCTGTGATTCAGAACCTACCTCTTCCCCCTTTTCTCTTGGCTTCAGCCTCCTGACCTCCTGGCTCTTCCGTGCCAAGCACACTCCTGCCTCGGGGCCTTTGCCTTTTCATAGTTCCCTTTGTCCAGAATGTTCTTCCCAGAGATACCCAGGGGGCTCACTTCCTCACTTCAGTTAGAGTCCTTACTCAATTCTCACCTTCTCAGAGAGGACTTCTCTGACCACCCCACATAAACCAGCATCCTGCGCCTGCTCCACACTCCATTTGCTATGAAGATATGGATGGAGATGGTGCAGAAAGCAGATGCTGTTTGAAGTCCTGTCCAGGAGGACTGAGTGCCTGAGAAGAAGGGGCTGACGGGACAGCGGGGGACCTCAGACTGACCTACACACACACCCCTGAGAGGCAGACTCAGCTGGAACCATCCCCTCACCAGGCCCAGGAGGTATGACCTGGGGGCTGAAGCTGAAGTTAGGAGGCAGGGGTGGTCGCCTGGGGAAAGCGAGAACGCTGTCCCACTCCCCATTGCACACGGCCAGCCCAAAGTCAGCTCCAGCTGACAGGGGCCAGAGAAGGCTTGACTCCAATGCAAGTTTGTTTTGATTGTTACATAACAGTAGACGATCTAACTACTAAATTGAGGTTATAAGTGTGATCATAAGGAATCGTAAGACTTTATTTATTTGCTCATTGGCTGTTTGATTTTACCTGAGTGTAAGCAGAAAAATCTTGAGCGTACTGGAATGTTCATCTAGGGGCAGGAAAAGGACCACAACTCTCCAAATATATTTTAAAAGGAAAAGAATGAGAGAAATAATAAAAGTTGGTGTTTGTTCAATATACCAGTTCCATACTTACACCACCAACCATTTTTTATACACGAGTTTGCTTATTTGTTTATTGTCTATTCCTTCTGGGAACATCAAGCCCCAAGAGGGGGGCTATGTGTTTATTTTGGTCACTGCTCTGTCTCTATTGCCTAGAACAGAAGTGCCTGGCAAAGGGCACAGTTCAATAAACCTTTTTTGAATGAATGAATGGAATTATTTTATGTATACACTCAAAGTTATTGAGAGCTTTCTGTGGTCTCCTATCGACTGCTAAGGCCCATGCATTTAACTACTATGTTGGCTGTCTCAGGTTTTGTACTGTGGTCTTAGAAGTGGCAAACGCACATGCGCGCGCGCGCACACACACACACACACACACACACACACACACACACAGAGAGAGAGAGAGCGAGAGAGAGAGAGAGAGAGAAGGAAAAAAGAGAGAGAAGAAAATAAAGAGGGGTAAAGAAAAGAAACATTGAAGCCAAGCTGACCTTACTTTGAAATACATTTGCATATACATTGCAAAAACAACAATGGAATGTATGTGAAGGAGAGATTGCAAAAAGCCAATGTGTTCTGGAATAAAGCATTGTGTACTGAGCTTTTTCTCAGCTATGCCAGGTGGAGTAGCTGAACAAAGCTTGCCCAAAACATTTTTTTTTCCCTTTAAGCATCCTATTCATTCTGAGTCTCCAGAATCATAATCAACAAAGAAATGGTATCATTTTTCTTCTGATTGGTGAAGTTATTTAAACAGAGTATCTTCCAAAGTATACAATTTAAATCATGTGTAGTAATGCACTTGATAAATTGTCTTTTTAAAGGCTACAGAATCTGCAAATAATTTTAACTTGTCTATACTGAAAAAATTTCTCATTGGGCCAAAATATGAGGAGATTTGTTTTATAAGTTAAGCTCTATTCATTTAAGTAAGTATATGATAAGTAAGTGCAGCCATTAAAATTGTGTAGAAGAATATTGAGTGATATGGAGAAGTTTCCATGATACATTGTTGAGGAGCAAAAGTAGGTTCCAGGGCAGTGGCTGTGTGATGATCTAGAACAGCTGTCACACTCTGCTGACTGGGGTCCACCCTCAGAAAGACAGTCCCTACCTCCACATACACACATTCAACATAAAGTTTTGCAAAACCCTGATTCTCTTCTATTATTTCTTTTCTTTTGTTTTCTTTTTTCCTATTCTCTTCTCTCATCTCTTCCTTTTTAGTGCTGGTCTCCACACCTAAGTCAATTTTATGACATGTTGGTGTAAATCACAGCCTGTAGTTTGAAAACCACTAATAGGGAAGATGAACACACCCTGAGTGAATACTCTGCCATGCCAATTTACATGAATTAAAATGGTGAATTTTATCACAACCCTATTATGCAGTTATTACTTTTAGCCCCATTTTATAGATGAGGTCAGCATAGCAGAGAAAGGTGAAATAACTTGCACAAATTCATAAAACTGGAAAGAAGGGCAGCCAAAACTCTTAATCACTATTCTCTTAACTCTCCCAGGATATTTCTTATGATATTACGTTTAATCTGTTTTAGCAATACAAATGAACAAAGTTTAGAGGTCCATACCAGAATATAGACAGGGGTTATCAGTGGAGACTATGGGTAACTCTAGGTTTCTTTTTTCTGCTTATCTGCATTTCCAATATTTTTTTTCAAATCAAAACATTACTTTGGTAATAAGAAAGTTCACAGTATTTACCTTATCAGTTTATTCATTTTACCTATTTCTGAATTTGATTAGTTAATGTTGGAAGAATTCATCTTGTTCCACAAATCTTTATTCTTCCAAATTTTTCTAAACATCCTTTTAGGAGTCTCTGAGCAATTTAGTTGAATTATTGAGAGAGATTTTATAAAATCACTCCACTGGTCATTAATAGCTCCTCTGATTTCCAAGGGTTGTTAATCAGCAGAAACCACCTGTCAAGTTCAGAGTTCCTATTCTTGAATAAGAGGGGACGTTTACTCATGTCCTTTATTTGTAGACTATTAAGTATGTATGTCATTATGAAAATTACGAGGACTCTTCTGCAACCGCCAATGTTCATTTTGCCCTTCTCCAATTTCCCTGGGAAGTTCTCATTAGAACAGGATTTAAGAGAACAGATTTCATGTAAAAGCACCGTTCTTCATGTCACAGGCTATATATGACTTCAATGAGATCTTCCTTCCACCAAGAAAATGCCAGACTCCACGACAGCACGCTCCCTCAGGGCTTTGCATTTCCTCTTTTCAATAATTATCACAATTAGAATTATTTTTTAAATAGTTCTCTTCCTGGCTAGCCTGTATACAGCATGAGGGCAGGAACTGTGTTCCTTGGCTCTTGGCTCTGTGCCCAGCCTGGTTCATTATCC
>NW_007735613.1:49050-50068 GCF_000696425.1 Galeopterus variegatus
TTTGTAACATAAGAACTTTGAGCATCTGTGGATGACAGTCATTCATAAGGCATATGGATTCTCACACACAATAACTTCTTAGTCCCTCAGAAGTTGGTAGCCACAGTGTGGACTCAAAAAAATCCTCAAAAATCTGACTCTCATTTACCTGTCAAATCTGATTCAAAATGCAATAAATATTTTTCTCAACAATTTTCTTCATTAATTAGAGTACATTGACTTAGGAAAGCTTCATCTTTTCCTGTGTTTATTCTGATTATTGGTACAGTGTAAGTATTCACAAGAGACACAGGTACTAATGAGTTGTGTCCCTTGATTTCTGCAAGAGTCACATGGGGAATAATTGCAGCATTGAGTAAGCATCAAGCCAGAAATCAGAGATCAAAATTTGTTTTAAAGTATCAATTTAAAGAAATACTTAAAAATAATGTTTGCAGTTCTCATATGCAAAAGTTTAATATTCTTTCAAGATTGCACATCAGATTTATATATTTTATGTCCAAATATGACAATTGGTGTGTTCTGCATTTCAACAAAGCACAGAATGGTTGCAATATCTTTACTTCTATGAAAATACTAAAAATTGGTATTATCAAGGTTATATCTACATTCATTTTTAAAAGATCAGATGTGTTATTGACATATGGTTGCCCTACCAGTGTTTAAGAACTTCCATATTAAGTTTTTAAATCAACATATTAACTTTTGTGGCTAGATGGATACTGGGTTCCATGATTGTTAAACATGAAATGTCATTCAATTCCTAAAGTAAAATATTTTTAGTTTATGGAGCAAGAACATATTTTATGATAATTCTGTGTTTTGTCTGTAGTAATGAAAATTTAAGTTTAAAGAATGCAAAAATTTACCTCAATTGGTGTGCTGGATTGTGTACATCTCTTCCCAGTGACATCAAGTTGGGAGCTTTTAATCAACCATGTTTGGAATATTTACACCATGGGCACTGGCAAATTCTATAAGTCAACGCATTCTTTCTGAAGAACTGTTTTTTTTTTTT
>NW_007735613.1:50486-51855 GCF_000696425.1 Galeopterus variegatus
TTTTTGTCTTTTTTCGTGACTGGTAACGGGATCGCAACCCTTGGTGTTGCGCCCGTACTGCAACTGGCAACGGGATCGCAACCCTTGGTGTCACGCCCACACCGCGCTCAACCAGTGAGCGGATCGGTCTCTATATGGGATCCGAACCCTCGGCAGGAGCGCCACCATGCTCCCAAGCGCTGCACTCTACTGAGTGCGCCACCGGGCCGGCCCAAGAACTGGTTAATACACATTTACCGGCACACCACTGAGTAAAAACAGAAAGATCTGTAACTGTGATTTTTGAGTTTTGCAGTGTGGTGTACAGTTACTCACATTCTTTGTACCAAACCTCATTTTACATGATCTTATCTCAAGAAATTTATTCATGGAAGCACTAGACACTACAGAACCCACAGCTAAGTGAATTCCTTGGATTGACTACATTGTAAGTCATACTTCCTGACTTGAGTCATGCTTATCTCACAAGTGAAAAGACAAATTATCATGTCTTTTTTAACAAATGTGATTCTTTTGGCAAAGCTTTTAAAAAGTAATTTAAAAAGTATTTTTTAAAAAAAGTTATCAGTTATAGTCATTTTGACATGAAAGTTAAAAATGTAATGATATATTTTCAAACTTTCAAATGTCTTTGAACTCTGGCAATGTAATCTTGTAATACAGCATGCAGAAATGTTCCATGTGATATCACCTTGTGTCCATATCTTTCCTGACCTATGGCCACAATTCCTTGGCTCAATGCACCAACACAAGCCCTGTGGGGTTTAGCTATTAAAATAGCTTCTCTGCACTTCAGCGTTGTGCATATATTAATTTAGTAATTATGTCCTTACCTTAACTTGAGAATTGTCATTTATTAATATGTTTTAACATTCAATTACTTGTCATTACATTTATATAATAACTATATATTAAAATCTAGCCACTTCTAGAAAACTCAGATTATCTCCAGAAAAAAGAGAACTATCTTAGAAAAATCAGAATACATAGTCATTCTATTTAGAGGAGAAGTTATTGAATTGAAGTTCAAAGAACCTGCCTGCTCTCTTAATAATACAACAACTTTATCTTTCAATAGAATATTGACATGGGACAGATGACTAGTCTTACAGCATTGACATGGGACAGATCGCCAGTCTTACAGTCTGAGACCCTTCCCATTACCTAACCTCCACCTGTGCAGGAGGTACAGGAAATATTCTAGCACTTTGCTATAACTCTCCCGTGAAAATATTTGTAACTTTGGGGGTTGGTAGTTCTTAGGAAATGATTTCTTTTTCTTCATTGGTAATTGATCTGTTTATAATTTCTCTCTTAGGGTAGATATAAATTTTTTTTTTTTTTGTCTTTTGTCTTTTTCTGTGTCCGG
>NW_007735613.1:52744-56874 GCF_000696425.1 Galeopterus variegatus
GGCGCCGACCCCTCGGGCGGGAGCGCCGCCGCGCTTCCCAAGCGGTGCACCTATCCAGTGCGCCACCGGGCCGGCCCCTGTTTTTGTTTTTAATTAATTTATTTTTTAATTGACATGTATTGATTGTACACATTTGTGGGGTACAGAGTAAAAAATCACCATTGAGATTCTCAAATTTGCTTGCATAGAATTACAAATAAGTTCTTTAAATATTTTGTTCACGTGCCTATATCTTCCCTTACTTTTGATTTCCTTAGTTTTACTTCATTATTCCTTTACTAATTTCTTGAATTAGATACCTAATATATTTTAATAAATTTTGTTTATTAATAAAAACATTTAAAACCATGAATTTTCCTGACAACAGCTTTGTCTTTTTGATTCTAATATGAAGTTTTCATTATTATTATTTTCTATATATTCTGTAAATTAGTTTTAATTTCCTCTTATAGTTACTTAGATGACTGCATTAAAATTTTCAGGTGTTAGAGATTTTGTATTGTTTTGTTTTCTATTTAAGACAGGTTTGTAAACCTTATTTTATTTTGTTGCTTCTCTGTCAAGACAGTAGAGTGGCTACCTATTGGCAAAAGCATTATTCATTCAACAAATAATTATTGAGCACCTACTATGTTCTTTCTATTGTGGTAAGTGCTAGAAATAAAGTAGTGAACAAATACAACATGGTCCCTGATTTCACAGCATTTATATTCAAGTGTAGGAGATAGAAAACAAGGTTTCCAACAAAACATTGTAATTGTGTTAGGTCTGTGATGCAGTGATTATATGATGGGGGTTTTATTTAAGGAATTAAGGGAGACTTTCACCAAGGAAATGGTATTGAGACCTGAAGAAAGATAGAGGGGATCATGGGACAGGAACTGTTCTAGGCAGAGGTTAACGGAATACACAAAGTCACCATGACAGGAGAAAGAGTGGGCTGTTCAAGGAACTGACATGAGATGAGTGTGGCTGTCGTGCAAAGAACGAGGGGCAGGATGGAGGCAGGTGAGGCAAGTGAGGAAGGTCGGAGGACCACTCGGGGCAGAGAGTGAGTGTTGAAGGACTAGTTAAGAGACTATCGCATGGTATATCCTAGAGACAATGGTAGCTTGGGAGATGGTGTAGAAACAGAGAGAAGTAGACTGAATTAACACTTACATAGCAAAGAATCTCAAAAACAGGTCATAGTGCTGCATTGTTAATGGATGAGGTAAGGGAGATGGAATGATCACAGATAAAGCCGGATCCTCGCTCTGATTCCCAGTGTGGTGCTGCTTCCTGACCCAGCTGATCTCACTTACCGTGACTCCCATTAGCAAGCCCCACCTTTCTCGTGGGTCCCAACAATCCCCAATCCAATACCTGCATCCACACTTATTCCCTTGTCTAGAAAGTCTCCTGCCTCAGCCATCCATCCAAATACTAGACAGGTGAGAAAACATTTTTATATAAATGGATGTGGGGTTTTTTTCCCTCACAACTTCTTTTTATCTTCTGATCCTTACCCTATTTTGTCAGTGTATTTGTCACTTTTTTTTTTTTTTTTGTCTTTTTTTGTCTTTTTCCGTGTCCGGCAACGGATCGCAACCCTCAGTGTTGCCCCCGTACTGGACCGGGGACCGGCAACGGGATTGCAACCCTCGGTGTTGCTCCCGCGCCTCGCTCAGCCAGTGAGCGGGAACCAGTCTGTATGTGGGATCCGAACCCTCGGACAGGAGCGCCGCCGCGCTTCCCAAGCGGCGCACTGTCCAGTGCGCCACCGGGCCGGCCCCGTATTTGTCACTTTTATAGAAAGGATATTCTAGCAGAGAATAGGCTACTGCACTTCAAAAGCTTAGGCCTATGAAGAGCCTCATAATAGAGAACAGTGGTATCTAAAGAGAAGCATACAGGCCAAACCACGGGAATGCAGGAAGAAAATATTAGCTTTGCTAACGTAAAGGGGTCGACGTTGGTAGCCTCAGTAAATCACATCGTGGTTAGCGAGGTGACCAGAGGGAAGAGCGGGATTTTTACGTGGGTGAGCATCTACCATCTCTCATCTTTCTGTCACTATATGCGTGCACGATCATTTCTATGTACCCAGTTTAGTGGTCTTTGGATTATATTTCTTAAATTTAACTAAATCAACCTTCAAAAATGGGCGGGTGGCTTTAAAACATCTTGGAAGGAAATTGTGGTGCAGTAGCAGTGCTATAATATATGCACAGGAGAGAAACAGGAAAAGAGCAGATCGGATGCATCTCCTGCTCCCAGGTGAGTGGCCAGCTACCATGTGGGTTTAAGAACGATACTCTAATCAGATCTGAAAAAAGTCAGACAAACTATTTCAAAATTACTCAAAGTATTGGGAATACAGATTTAAATCCACCACCATCAACAATAACCTCACACTAAATATATACAATTTCCTGAAGATAGAAGTTAGTAACAGTGATGTACTATAAATGAATAATATTTGTATTTGGCAAAACATGACTTTTTATTGATGAGTGTTCATGATCAAAAACAATTTAGAAATTACTGGCATAAAGAATATTTGAAAGATCATAGCATAAGTCCCCATTCACTGACTAGAAAATATTCCCCATATTGCATGGGTGAGAGGAGAGTTTTAAGAGAACTTAAGGCTTAGGTTCCGGTCCACTTCTATAAAAGAAGCCCATATCCTGGCTCTACATGGGTGAGTCTCTTTGACAGTGAGATGACTCACTGAGCACTGAGATGCTGGTGTTTGTTAGGGCAGGACTAAAAGCTTCACAGAGTGCTCTGAGTCTCAGAGTGTGTGGAACAGCAGAACTATCTCCAAGCACTTAAGCGGGGGCGTGTGTATAGGAAGAAGAATTGCTGCATTTGAAGGGTTTTAGATGGGAAAGAGAGACGCTGTAGCACCAACCTACAGGGAACGAGCTAGAAAGCTAATCAAACATCACAGCTGTGTCTCTTAAACCCACATGTCGTATTTATTCCTAGTTGTCTCTCTCTTCTTCCTACCAAGACTGGAATCTTCTCGAGAGTAAAGTAATTTCTTACAAACTTTTTGTGTTCTTCAAGTACCTAGAACATTGATGGGGACAGGTAGGTGCTGGTTGAGAGCTTACTGATTTATCGATACATTGACCTTTAGAAATAATTAATATATAATCCCTCTGTGTCAAATGCTACAGGTGATATTAGTTCTGAGAAGAAACTAACCAACAATAGCCACTGAGTTGGCCACAGAATTTGTTATTTATTTATTCCTTTTTTTANAGTTCTGAGAAGAAACTAACCAACAATAGCCACTGAGTTGGCCACAGAATTTGTTATTTATTCCTTTTTTTTTAAAATAAGTTCCCTCAAATGGGGAAAACTCTTTGGAATACTTTTTGATGGGGAACAGCCTTTGTTTTGTTTAACAATGTAATTATTGGCCTAGAGAGCCACAGTGACATGTTTAAGGTCATCCAAGGAAATTAGTAACAGAAAACCAGGTTCTTTGTCTTTACTATTTCTAGGCAGAAATTGGGGCAGTGCTAGAATGGTTGGATTTTGCATTTGCATGCTGCTTATTAATTATCGCTACCTATTGGTAGTTCTTGTTTAAAAAGTAAAAGAAGTAATATTTTCAGTGTTCATTACCTCTCAAGAGAGAGATAAGTTGATGCCTGCACCTTGAGACTTTATAAGATATCTGCTTCAAAAATAGCTTTTGTCTAATTTGTCTCTATTACACTAATTCCTTGTGAATTTACATAATCCGATGGAAGTTATCACTGGCAGATGGTGACCTAATGCAACACGATCTAAAAATATAGCTTTCCTTTCATTAAAAAAATTACGCATACAAGTTGGAGATGACAGTCTGAATTAAAACAGTGTAAATTCCATCTGTACATTTCCATTAAATTATACATAAAAATACCAAGTAGGGAAAACCCTACAAAAGCACTAGAAGTTGGGATAAGAAAATTGTATATACCAGAAGAAAGTCAGGATGTATAGTTTGCTCTTAATATTGAATCAGTCTTGACCAAGTCCTGATGGAGACTTTATGAGGTTGAAAGGAATGCGCCCACTTGCTAGAACTTGGCAAATTATCAATCCTCACCAAAACAAGTTCTTTCTTATAGGTATAAAGCTTCCAT
>NW_007735613.1:57951-59315 GCF_000696425.1 Galeopterus variegatus
ACTTGGCAAATTATCAATCCTCACCAAAACAAGTTCTTTCTTATAGGTATAAAGCTTCCATTCCAATCAGCTATCAGAGCTAGGAACACAAACTCATTTGGGCTGTGACAAAGAACTTATAAGGTAAGATAAGAACTTTTGAGGTAAGATAAAGGGAAGACTCCCATTTAACAAGACAACTCCTAAAATTCCAAGGCTGCATAGACATAGAAGTGGACAGATAATTCTAGCTCTAGAGTCTGCAAAACAAGTCATGGCTTTAATCCAAAGCTGTAACAGTCTTCATTGTGGTTCTTTTGCTGCAGCTCGCAAGAGGCTCCATAGGGCATTGATGTTTGCTTGAGGTGCTTTGAGTATTTTTTAGTAACTTCACGAAGGTGACAAACACCTTCAATTTATGGGTTTCATCTCCCACCCTCTGGCTTGCGTTATCTTATTAAAGTATCTAAAGTACTGCCTAATCGTTGTTCATCAGGTACAATTAGAGTGATGTCATCATAGTCGTGGGCCATTGTGATGTTTGTGGAATGTCAAGATAATTAGGATCTCTGAGGACCATATTATGGCAGAGATCAAGACAATCAAGATCAATTTGAAGGAAGACTATGAATATATACTGTTGTCTTTTCCAGTGGAAAGTCTGTTTCTGGCAGTCCTTGCAAATTGGTATTGGAGGCAAAATATTTTACAGAGCAATAGCTGCAAACCAGTATCCTATCCTTGATGGTTTGTTTCCTAGGACTATTACTAACACAGTATTTTTTAGAGTTTAGTCATGAGAGTAGAAATCAAAGTAGATATTTCCACTGAGGGAATTTAACCTAGGGAATTGGTTACACAACAGTTGTATTATTGAAAGAGCAAAGAAAACACTTAGGGAATTCAGAAACACACACAGACAAACACACACACACAAAAAGCAGTTACCACCTGTGGACTGGAGGCAGCAGGGAAGAAAGTATTTGGGGTTATCAGAATATGGAACTTTGGAGTCAGGGCCCAGCTGAGCTGGAACGGAGACCTCTGAAAAAAGGACTTTCTTTACTGCCCCGGAAATTATTCTGAAAGTCCATGATGATGATGGTTTTGGGAGTGCTGAACGACACTAGAGTCTAGAACTAACTTCTGCTGCTGGGGAATAGTGCCTCTAGCAGGTGACACTAGCAAGAATGGCGTGCAGTAAAGAAAAAAGAAGCTCTCTCTCATCTCTTACCTTCCAAGGTCTCCCTAGTCCTCCCTATTGGCAGGACCTAACATGAAGTCATCTGGCAAAGAAGCATGCTCCAGGCCCCAGAATTGCCAGTATCATAGAGAAGAGTGGATTTGGGTGAAAGACAATAGGTAAATGATGGCCACAGCAAATT
>NW_007735613.1:59459-62057 GCF_000696425.1 Galeopterus variegatus
TATCATAGAGAAGAGTGGATTTGGGTGAAAGACAATAGGTAAATGATGGCCACAGCAAATTTTCTTTTTGAGGGTTTTGAAGAATTTACTTTTTTCATCTAAGGAGGAAGAGAGATATTTATGAATAAGCTTTCTATAGTAAATTAGCATGGGTTTTTCTGACTCAGGATCTGAGCATTGTGAATTTGAGTTCAACATTGAATTAGTGAAATTACTAATGATTTGAGATTTGAGACCACAGGCCTGCTGTGAACATTTGCAGTAAGACAGACAGGGAAATTTACATTTAACAAGTGACAAGGAAGAGCCAAACGTAAAAAGAGAACTGAAAGCAATAGCATCAGTTGAAGACTAACAAATAGAAATTCACATTAAATTCAACCCCACAGTTCCAGCATATTAATTTCATTCAAGATTCTCCAATTTCTGAATTCATTTTAAAATTATGAGGCTGTCCAGTCACATTTATATTTTCGTTATGCCATTCCTGTTTCCCAGCCTCTAAAATGTAGTAATTTGGCCTGTTATGCTTAGATAAACACCTGGAAGTTCTCCTGGGAAAGATCCCAAGTCTAGACATAGTTTAAAAAAATCCTCACATGTGTTTCTTATTATAAGAAACCATTACTTCGCAGACAAGAGAAAATTCCCATGTCTTTAATGAATTGCCAATTATGTCACATTATGTGATGAAGCACTTATGACTAATATATAAATAATGGTTTCCAAAAAAGTAGAGTAGTAAAAGGGAAGAGAGAAAGAAAAACGATTTTTATCTAAACTGCTAGAAACCCTCTTTTTTGAATGCAGATCTTAGATTATGTATGGGAAAGTAAAGTGACTGACAACAATCTACCGAATAAATTGTACTGTTATATTTTATCCTTTTGGCAAGACTACTTGTAAGAAACCACATCTCACCACATCAGGTTTAAGACAGCAATTTGTACACTTCCATTTAGCAACTATTGTTTTCTAAAACTTAAGCTGAAATGTAGCAGCTTCAAAGATTTCTTCTTCTAATATAGTAATAGGTAACCATCTACAATAATATTCAATTCTAGGAAAAGGTATAGTGTGCNTTTATCCTTTTGGCAAGACTACTTGTAAGAAACCACATCTCACCACATCAGGTTTAAGACAACAATTTGTACACTTCCATTTAGCAACTATTGTTTTCTAAAACTTAAGCTGAAATGTAGCAGCTTCAAAGATTTCTTCTTTTAATATAGTAATAGGTAACCATCTACAATAATATTCAATTCTAGGAAAAGGTATAGTGTGCAAATCAGAAATAAGAAACATCATCAAAATATAGTGTGATCAAGAATAGACTCAAGGAGAACCAGACAGTTACTTTTATTACACAGGTGTGAGCCGTGAACCACTGGCAGCCCCCAGCAGGGGTCCACTAACACACTTTTCTTAGGGCAGGCAGGACTACCTGTAATGGTAGCCTCTGGACAGTTTGGTAGAAAGAATCTACATCTGATACCTAGCACCAAACTGCACAAAAATAGGGATGCATTGAGAATACTCAATTTTAGCTAATACTTTGTATAGAAAACATGCTAGGTAAAACTGGGGAATAATAGGTTACTAAGCAGGGGTTTTGCTTGAGAAATGGGAGTAGTGTCTCAGGCAACTTTATTTGGGTTACCATAATAAACACATTAAAATGAAAACTGGAGAAAATTATCAAACCTATCTTCTATGATTCCTTTGGTAGTAACTCTCTTTTATTCTACTAGTTACCAGATCCCTAATCTTATAAACTCTCATCAGATTGAACTTCTCCCACCATGTCTCTCATCCGTGTCTAAAAAATCAAAGTAAGAATGTGTTTGTGCAATTGGGAGGGGGGATGGAACTGTATTAACCCCATTAAATAATATTCACTATTTTTAAATGAAAAATAAAAAACAATATTTGTGAACAGATATTTGAAAATATTCATTAACAGAGAAAAGCAGCATATAATATCTTAGGGAAATATTTTCCTTTTTTGAAGACTGTAAGCTGAAATAATGAAAATCTCTCATTTCATTTATAAAATTTTATATATGAAACTATAGCACAGAATCACGGAAAAGGAAGAATGTAGAATCAGTATAGGGTTCACATTGGAAATGGAAAGTGTATCACCTTAAAGAATACAACAGATAGTAATGGCAAACTGAATGTAGTAATTAGTATCCTTGATTTCATGGAATAGGATAGATTCACTTGAGGAATTTATTAGCTCACATAACTGGATATTCCTGGGGAATGCACTCAGCCTCAGGCACGGTTTGATTCTAGAGCTCAGGTAATGCCATCAGCTTTTTCTGTTTTGCAACTTTACTTGTCTCTGCTTTTCTTTTGCTTGGCCACAATCTTTCTTACTGTGTACAGACTTTCAAAGCACCTGGCAAGATATTCATCAGAAGCCCTGGCCTGTATGCTTTCAGTTTATAATCCTACAGGAAAAGAAAAACCTCAAACTCCCCCAAAACAATCCCAGGAAAAATTCTGAACTGCTTGGGAAAAAGTCCGCGTATCCATATTTAGAAATATCACTGTGTCCACTGGGATGTAGCACTATGATTGTCAAATGTA
>NW_007735613.1:63153-64519 GCF_000696425.1 Galeopterus variegatus
TTTTTTTTTTTTTTTTTTTTTGGTGGCTGGCCAGCACAGGGATCGAACCCTAGACCTGGGTTATCAGCACCGTGCTCTAAACAACTGAGCTATCTGGCCAGCCTTAAAATAAAACTTCTATGTCATTTATTGGTGCTTTTCTGTGAAGCAATCAGAGCACTGTTCTACAAAACTTGCCTTCGTAAAAGTGCCATTTTTTGATAACTTAGAGAACAATTAGGCAGCAAGGAAAATAGGCTCTGCAGAGGTTGGGCAGACTATTACCTTCAAATAAAGTGTTGTAGGAGAGGATTGACAATGGGAAACTGCCAGCGGATGTTCATATTAGAATCACAGCTTTTTATAATTCCCTTGATTCAAAATTGCGAAGACTCCTAGCCACCTCCATTGGCAATACAACAATGGAGAATCTCCTAGAAAGCAGCAATTAGAACGGTCGTAAATGAGAAATGAAATGGTAATTTGTACAAGTGGACAGAGAGGGACAAATGGAGATCTACTAACATGATCTGTTAATAGACTCTGTCTCCAAGTCTGGAAACAAAATTGTCTTAATATCTGTGGATAAATAAAGAGGATAAAATNTTTCTGTGAAGCAATCAGAGCACTGTTCTACAAAACTTGCCTTCGTAAAAGTGCCATTTTTCGATAACTTAGAAAACAATTAGGCAGCAAGGAAAATAGGCTCTGCAGAGGTTGGGCACACTATTACCTTCAAATAAAGTGTTGTAGGAGAGGATTGACAATGGGAAACTGCCAGCGGATGTTCATATTAGAATCACAGCTTTTTATAATTCCCTTGATTCAAAATTGCAAAGACTCCTAGCCACCTCCATTGGCAATACAACAATGGAGAATCTCCTAGAAAGCAGCAATTAGAATGGTCGTAAATGAGAAATGAAATGGTAATTTGTACAAGCGGACAGAGAGGGACAAATGGAGATCTACTAACATGGTCTGTTAATAGACTTTGTCTCCAAGTCTGGAAACAAAATTGTCTTAATATCTGTGGATAAATAAAGAGGATAAAATCAACAAGGGGTCAGTGAAAATATAGAGCAGAACGAGGAAAAGGAATATACATTTAGAGATGCAGAGGAAGAGTGCTATTCTGAAAATATCCAAAAGAATTCAGAAAAAAAAAATTCTGGAATCTTCTGACATCATAAGAAGAATTTAAGCAGATACAGATTCTCTGAAATAGAATCATAATAGCCTGAAATAAAAAGGTAACGAGATGAGAATAAAGGACATAAGTGCATGGGGTAAGGATGATTACAAACTGTGACTATTTCTGAAACATTAGAATATTTGTCGGGGGCCGGCCAGGTGGCGCACTGCTACAGTGCGCCGCTTGGGAGCGCGG
>NW_007735613.1:65721-66906 GCF_000696425.1 Galeopterus variegatus
AGGGTTGCGATCCATTGCCGGTCACAAAAAAAGACAAAAAGGAAAAAAAAAAAAAAAAGAATATTTGTCGGAATCAGGAAAAGACTGAGATTATATAGGGAATAATTAAATGACTAGAATGGAAAAAAAACCTTCGTAACTCTCAGATTTCAGAGGACATAGTTAAGATGGGAAACCACGAGATAAAAGTTTCTAAATATGAATGTCAGTGAAGGCATTACCAACAGATGAAGCTTACTTCTGAAGGAGATACTACAATAGGTGGAAGATAAGGAATATACGAATATATAATAGGAGAGATTTTTTTTCCAATCTAAAGAAAGTAAATAAGAATTTAACTCAAGAGGATGGAAGGAAAAAGAACAAGCACTAATACCCAAAGAAAGCAAAAAAACAAGAAAGAAACAAGATAAAAAAGCAATTATTAATATAGGAAATAAAAAGATAAAAAAGGATAAAATTGTTAGCTATTTTAGTGAAAAAGGTAACAGAACAGTTGAACCCTTGTCCTAAGACAAAAATGCACAATTAGCAATTTTAGGAATAAAAACAGAAACATATCTGAAGATACAGTAGGACTTTTGAAAAGAAAATAAATAAAAGAAAAAGATCATTATTCATATTCCAGGCAATTCAGTTATAAGGAAGGCTCTTTTGGGTTCAAGTGAGAAAAAGTTTTTAAGGTACAAAGATACTTTTAAAGTACAAAGTAAAATTCCAACAAGCATCTAGGCAGAAATAAACTGTTACTTAACACGATCACATAAATCAGGCTGCCCCCACTTCTCTAGTGTAATGAAAATTTTAGAAATAAAATAGGCTAATTAAATACAGTAGGTGTCCTGAAGGAGAAAGCAAAGGTTGTGACATTTCAGTATATCCACCCAAGATCTTTCGTATGCTCACTTCTGATGGGAGTAGAGAGAGATTCATTCCCAGCTATGCAAGAGCTCCCAAAATGTATCATGCATTTCACTTAAAATTTTATTTCAAGTGATAGTCCTTCTAAAAAGATCAATGAAATTTACTAGTTTAAGAATCAGGCTACGTACTACAGGATAAAAAGTCTGACACTGGGCACTGAAATCAATGAGAATAGTTAAACCTGGTAAAAATATCTATCTATCTGTCTGTCTGTCTGTCTACCTATCTATCATCTTTCTCTTGGTCTCTTTCTCTCTCCCC
>NW_007735613.1:67311-69876 GCF_000696425.1 Galeopterus variegatus
ATCTGTCTGTCTGTCTGTCTACCTATCTATCATCTTTCTCTTGGTCTCTTTCTCTCTCCCCGTATCTTAAAATTCTCCCTGTAAGGTCCTGATGGGCAGCCAGGTTTAGGTTCTGCGTCTCTGGAGTTGACACTGAGGACAGAGGACCAGGGGCATAGCTGAGATTACAAAGTGTGAACCAGCTGATGGGGTGAAGAAAAGTGGCTAAGAAATGAGCCCCACCTATTGGTTTGGGAGGGGAGAGGAAGGAATCTGCAGGAATACAGCAGGCTTGAAATACCGTTCAAGACTTAGGGGTTGATGAGCACAAGCGTTAATTAAGTAGGAGGAGAACTGAAAGCAGACACTTGAGGGATTATGCATGGAAAAATTGAAGGTGGAGTCAGGGCTGGCACGTGTGCAGGCACATCAAAACTGGGTGGGGGGAGCAGGTGACACGAGGGCTGGGACTGGGATGAGAGAAGAAAGGGAGGTTAACGCTGTGGGCTTTTCAGAGCATGAGTCAAAGAACAGAATTAATTGTTCATGGTAGAGTTGCTTGGATGACTTCTCTCCCATTGCCGCTCCTCTTCTTGAACTCAGTGTGTTTTACAGGAGATTTTCAGAGTGAAGAAGGGGAGGTCAGGCAGTTGGGGCCAAATACAGTGGCCCGTTAGGTGACCCTGCTGTGTATCTCCAACATTTTTATACACAGCTTTCAAGGAATGGAGCAAGGAAATATTTTGTCAACAAAGTACGATTGGAAACAGCTGGCCCATATGCACATGGCCAGCATGAGTAGTCCAGGGGGACGTGGAATATTTGAGGAGGGCAAAATTAGACTGAGAAATTATGACTGTCAGAAAAAGAAAAATCATCCCCAATATAAATTTAGAAAACTAAAGAGATTGATGGGATATGTGAATTCACTTCTAAAGGGGAATTTTAAAAAAAATGAAACCTAGAAAAAATTCTGGGAAGAAAATCAGTGAAAGGAGTGGAAATATAGTTTTCTTGGAGAATGTATATGCAACTAATGATGCTATAATTCAAGCTAGTCTAAGAGTTCTGGTAAAACAGTGTGGTTGTTAAAAGATAAGCGCCAGAGCTTGGAGTGGCATAGGTGACAAGTTGCAGAGAAACGTCTTGAATGAAACAGCAGAAGTTGTTCATCCGTAAGATTTATAATAGATCCTTGGAGACAGGGAGGGCCCTCTGAATTCAGTACATCTGACATAGCTTTAATTACCAAGAAAAGAGAAGGAGTTACAGATTAGGAAGTTTGATCCCGGTAATAAGAAAAGTCACAGAAATTATATGAAATGAGATAATAAACCAGATGCAGAAACATGAACTATATAGGTACGAGGAGTCTCAATTGTTTAATTAAAATAAAGGTCATTATGCTAATAAGGTAGGTTTTGTTTAAGGCTATATATCTGAATAGTAAAGGGAGAAGCAAAGAAAAACTTCCTTTATTTCAAGAACAACCTGTCTCACTTGATAGTGCTACATAAGAGGCATTTGCTGTGTGAAAACAAATGTGTACTCAGCAACCATTCAGTGCTGGTGTTCTGTTTATTTCCTTGTGCTGGAGTAAAAGTGAATACCAATACCGACTAATCACCTCCATCCAGCTGGAGCTAAGGAAACAGCAGATTGCATAAATATCATTCATTGATTCAACAGACATTGGTGGAGAGTCCTTACATACCAAATCCTGTGCTAGACAATGGGAATTCAAAGATCAATAAGACACTGAACTTTGGTGAGTTTACCATGTGGGAGAGACACATAATGACATAATTACTACATGATGTAATAAGAAACAGAGCATTCCTCTAGTATAAGGAAACAAAGACAGATACTGTACTTAATCTTGCCCCAGAGACAGAGATGACCAGTAAGATTAGCTTTGTTGGCTAGATATCCCAGCCATGTTTAGAGTTGCAGACAGCAAAGATTTCTATGATTTGGGAGACAAGAGAGACACTTCAGATTTTAGGCACAAGATTCTTTTCAGGGTGCAAGGAAGAGTGGTCTTTCACAAGACGCGGAGGATCCAGTGGATCTCTGTGAAGACGGAAATATGGGAGCCCTCCAAACAGCAGGGGAACCAGGTGTGAGCTCTGAGGTTCTTCTGAAATCAGGGCAGATTCCAGAGCTCCAGGACTCCAGCTCATGGAAGGCTGTTGGGATGATGTAACCAGGACCACATGATGCAACAGAAACTGGCTGAGAGGAGGTGTGAGCAGGGGGTACCTAGGATGCAAAATGTAAAGAGACAACCACCGTCAAGGTTGTGCAAGTGAAGAATCAGCATTTGTACAACTCACGAAGGGTGGGTGCCTCCTTCAATGCTGTGCGTTACAGGAGCTCGTTTCTCTCCCCTCCTCCTCATGACTGTAGGATAAGCCCAGAATAAATAGATGAGTAGGAGCCTCTTAACACATGTATCTGCTTCTGGACTGTCCCTCTCTAATTTTTCCTCCATGCTGCTGGGGCATAATCTGGTTTTCAACAGAAAGAGAGCAACTCGTTCTCTCATATAGATGGGAAGTGGTTGAGGAATGGGGTGGACTCAAG
>NW_007735613.1:70626-72529 GCF_000696425.1 Galeopterus variegatus
AAGAGAGCAACTCGTTCTCTCATATAGATGGGAAGTGGTTGAGGAATGGGGTGGACTCAAGACATTTTGCAGGAAGGCATGAATTCAAACGAGTTCCTGCCTGAGGACCTCAATCCTCTCTATGAATTGAGAGGTAAAACCATTGCTGTGGTTATGTTAGCCTGCTAGGGCTGCCATAACAAAGTACCACAGACTGCATGGCTTAAGTAACAGATATGTATTTTCTTACAGTTCTAGAAGGTAGAAATCCAAGCTGAAGGTGGCAACAGTGTTGGTTGCTCCTTGGTTTACAGGTAGCTGTCTTCTCTTTATTTCCTCACATAGTCTTTCCTCTCTGTGTCACACCCTTGCTCTCTTCTTCTTATGAGGACACCAGTCCAAATGGATTAGGGCCCCACCCTTATGACTTCACCTAACCTTAATTACCTCCTTAAAGACCTCATCTCCAAACAGTCACATTGGAGATTAGGGTTTCAACATATGAATTGGAAGGGGGGCCACAATTCAGCCCATCGAAGTGGATGAGGAAGATGAAGTAGGTTACGGTTTGGAGAGGGATGATAAATTGCAAGAGTTGCAGAGAGAAAAATTGACTAAGAATAAGCAAAAATTGACCAAGGTAAACGAGCCATGCTGAGAGCATTGCAGAGGTTGGAGGCCTTGGGAACATGATGTAGCAATCTGTGTGGCTAAGTAATGTTATCTGGACAGAAGTTCCCTCAGTAACCCAGATGTGCAAGTGGGGAAAGTGGGCTGGGAGCCTGAGTGCACCAGACTGGGGAGTTATCAGGGATGCAAGGACATTTTGAGTACTGGGAGAGAGCAGATCAAGGGATGAACTACAGAGCCAAGGCTGGGAAGTCTGGAAAGGCTGGAGCACAAATGAATGTAGTGGGGACTGGAGGAAATAAAGCCCCTGTGGGGTGAAAGGTGAGTCCCAGGGAATGAGGGCTGGAGAGAACTGAAGGGATGGGAGGTGGTGGTGGAAGCATGGGATACTGGAGTGTGAGGTTTCAGAGGTAGAATAAGCTTAGGGTTTGGTTTGGGAGTAATTGGCTGAAATGGCTACATATGTTACTAAGAATAGGAATATTTGGGGACAACATGAAGCACAAAAGTTAGTGTTTTCTAAATATTAATTCAAATAATAAGACTTTGGGACTACGTAGGGGAAAAAATGGTTACTAACTAAATAGTAACATATAATACAGGCAGTTCTTAACGTTCTCCTTGTGACACCCCCCCCCCCAAGGTCAGTCTTAAGGAAAAGAGAAGGAACAAAAAGCAGGTTTCAATATTAATATATTATTATTAAGTTAATTTTATGTTAGGGTTTCCTCTTTGTATTTTATAGTTCTGTGGGTTTTGCCTAATGCATACCTCTATTAACCATTACAGCATTATACAGAATAGCTTTGCTTCCCTAAAAATCCTTCTGTTCCACCCATTCACCCTTCTTGTCCTACCTCCCTCATTCCCTGAAATCCTGGAAACCAATATTTTTTTTTTCATTATTTCAAACATTTATCATTTCTTTGTCTTGGAAACATTCAAAATCCTCTCTTCTAGCTAGTTGAAACTGTATAATAAATTGTTGTTAACTGTAGTTACTGTACAGTGCTATAAAACAGTACACATTATTTCTCCCATCTAGCTGTACTTTTGTGTCCATTAACCAACCTCTCACTGTTCCCCCACCCCCCTTCCTTCTCCAGCCTCTGGTAACTGCCATTTAATTAATTTCTTATAAATTTAATAAAAATTCTCTATTGCCTTAACTTGGTTTATTAAACTGTCCTTTTTTCTAACTTTTAGTTGAATTCTTTAAAAATTTATTGTCTTTTTTTTTTTTTACTAGTTGATATTAAAGTATTTTAAGTTATAATTTTCCCTTTTTTTTTTT
>NW_007735613.1:73516-75318 GCF_000696425.1 Galeopterus variegatus
CATAATTTTCCCTTTGGTCTTTACTATTATGCTAAAATTTTAACATATGATGTTTTTATTGATATGTAGAGTTCTGGTTGCCTTAATTTCAGACTATTTAGAGAACAATGTTGATTTATTCTTTAGCCCAGGAGAGCTTAGGTGAATTTTATATTTAAATTTTCAAGTGGTTTTGTTATAGAGTATTTGTTTTATTTGTTTTTTAATTATGTATATCTGTTTATCATACTATGGCCACAGAATATCATTTCCATTAATGAGAATTTCTTTGTGACCTAGCATGTAATTGATTTTGTATGTTTCATAGGAATTTACAAAGAATGTACATTTTTAGCTTTTTGTTTATAAGAATCAAAGCCTGTATATATTTCAATTTCATTAATAACATTTTGAATTTCCTCTATTTCCTTATCACAGAGGCTTTTTGTTTGTTTCTCCTGTTCAGCATCCACCTTCTCTAACTGAGGTTATAGAAACTCATTTGTTTTAAAGTTGAGATATAATTAATATATTAAAAAAACCTGGATCTTAAGTGTTCAGTTTGGCAAATTTTGACAACTGCATACAACCACATAACCACCATCTAAAACAAAATATAGAAAACTTCCATTGTCCCCCAAATTCTCTTATGTCCCTTTCAAGTTAATCCCCTTTGCCCTTCATAACCATTATCTGCCCAGAAACTTGATTTAACTTTGGAAGGAGCAATATTCTCCCTCTGTATCTTACTAGATTTAGAAGCACATAACAGAAACAAACACATTACAGTGGCTTGAATAAGAGAGAGGTTTATTATATTTTGAATATCACAATAAAAGAAGTCTGGAGGTATGCAACCCAGAGTCTAGCTTTCCTCTAGGTCATGTTAGCACCTAGTCTCCACCTGCAAGAACACCTTCTAGTTCCAAGATGGACTTTCTGGCTAAAACCAACATATTNCTCCACCTGCAAGAACACCTTCTAGTTCCAAGATGGACTTTCTGGCTAAAACCAACATATTCTTAGAAAATGGAACAGAGGAAGGAGAAAAGAGGAGGGACAAGGGCAAATGGGTCACCTCCCAGCTGAGTCAGACAGTTGTAAAACAGTTTTCCCTGCAGGCTCACTCAAGAACTTCTACTTAAATATGATGGACCATACATCTGCAAGGAAGGCTCGGAAATGGCTGAATTTTTTTTTTTTTTTTTTAAGGCAGGGCATATTGATATACCTCCAGTGTTAGGAAGAAGAAACGTCAGGAAGAATGGCTACGTCCCAGTGCCTCTGTCACATCCACCCTTAGTCTACATCCTTCGGGTGAAGTCGGTTTCTTTCAACCTATGATAGGACCACAGCACTATCACCATTCAGAAAATAACTGGCTATCTTTCTTTCTTTTCTTTCTTTTTTTTTTTTTTGTCTTTTTCGTGACCGGTAAGGGGATCGCAACCCTTGGCTTGGTGTCGCCCGCACCACGCTCACCCAGTGAGTGCACCGGCCATTCCCATATAGGATCCGAACCCACGGCGGGAGCGACGCTGCGCTCCCAGCGCTGCACTCCTCCCGAGTGTGCCACTGGGTCAGCCCAAGTGGCTATCTTTCTAAATAAAACTTTGGGCAATTGATCTCACAATTTGGGGGGCGGGGGAGTAGGAAAGATGGTGGCTATTTTGATTTTTATTGTAATTTTTAAATTTTGTTTTGTTGTTTTCTTTCACATCTTAAGAAGCTTGTGGTCACAGGCAGAAACATAGAATATATAAATTGGATACGGAATACTGGAAGTAAAATCAGAATTGCTCTGAATGTGTTTTATTTTAAGG
>NW_007735613.1:76513-77951 GCF_000696425.1 Galeopterus variegatus
CAAACAGAAAACTGCTGAGTTCCAAGATGAGATGATGGAAGAAACCTAAATAGAGAAAAAACCTGTCTCATAACACGTAATGAAATCAATGTAAATTTGTTACCATAAAAAAATTCACCAGCAGTAATCAATCTATGGGGGTGGATGGTTAACCAAAAGCCATGAACTTGCCAAAATGATGACCAAATAAAGGAACAAAAAGATTCTTTTGGTAACTAGGAGTTGCAGTGTGGACTGTCTCTCCTAATCCTATTCTCTTCCTTAGAACAGTGGCTGGAATCATTTTTTTTTAAATCACATATTTTAATTTTAGATGATGTTGATAGACTCCCTGAAATGAAAGATGTGGTTATTAGCATTCTCACAAGTCCACCAATTTCTCAGTCTTCATCTTTCAATTTTGTAATATTGCTGATATTATCAATCAAAATGCATGCATAGAAAGATTTTGGAATAATGTTTTTTTAAAAAAAAGCAGTAATATTTTTCTTAAAATAACACACTCAAGAGGGTCCTTATATCTTGGGGATATTTTGAGGCTTTGTGGACAGTGTAGGTCACATTCCCACGGTACAAGCTTAATATGTCTGAGGGTCTGAATCCAGCTCCTAATACAAGAATTCTGACTTAAATGATTTCTTATGTGTACTGACTTCAGATAAGGACCTTAAGCAATTCCTGAACGAGTTCTTGGCATTGGAATACAATAAGCTTAGGTGAGAATGACAGCACCCTCATTATGGATTCAACTATATACACAGTTTATTTGAAGAGTTAATTACAGCATACATTTTCAACAGACTGCAAATAATATAAAATACAGTTCTGGTATGAACTCTCAACCTGTTCTCTCGAGGGAATTGGCAAATTCCTGATCCAGATGTGGCTGAGAGAAATGTTTTTGCTCTGACCCAGATTGAATCCTGTCTTGCTTTCGTCCTTTTAATTCTGCATTATCTATGGAATGTCCTTTGTTTCTCTACTGTTCAGTTTCCTATTGTCAGGTCACCTCCTGGTATTTCAAAACAAACACGCCAACAAAAATAACTCAGTTTNACAATTTGGGGGGCGGGGGAGTAGGAAAGATGGTGGCTATTTTGATTTTTATTGTAATTTTAAAATTTTGTTTTGTTGTTTTCTTTCACACTTTTTTTTTTTTTTTTGTCTTTTTCTGTGTCCGGCAACAGATCGCAACCCTCAGTGTCGCCCCCGTACCGGACCGGGACCGGCAATGGGATCTCAACCCTCAGTGTTGCTCCCGCGCCTCGCTCAGCCAGTGAGCGGGAACCAGTCTGTATATGGGATCCGAACCCTCGGCGGGAGCGCCACTGCGCTTCCCAAGCAGCGCACTATAGCAGTGCGCCACTGGGCTGGCCCTTCTTTCACATCTTAAGAAGCTTGTGGTCACAGGCAGAAACATAGAATATATAAATTGGAT
>NW_007735614.1:0-28526 GCF_000696425.1 Galeopterus variegatus
TGGAGGACAGTGCGGGAGGGCGCCAAGGGATGGTGTGTGCACACGTGTGCGTGTGTGTGTGCGTGTGTGTGTGTGTGTGCACGTGTAGAAGGGTGTGGTAAGTCTGTGTACAGGGTGGAGGACAGTGCGGGAGGGCGCCAAGGGATGGTGTGTGCACACGTGTGCGTGTGTGTGTGTGTGTATGTGCACGTGTAGAAGGGTGTGGTAAGTCTGTGTACAGGTCTGTGCTTCCCCTGTCCGATCACATGGAAGTGAGGAGGTCTATGTAGATGAAGGGTTGATGGCCTCTAGCATAGGCTCAAAATCTCCAATATCCATTGCATTGGTTTTAATAGGTGGGTACCAGCCTGTGTCCAGCCTGGGCCTGGTGACATCAGACCCAGCACCAGCCCAGTCCTAGGCTCTGCTGTCTAAGAGCTCCAAATCCAGGGAGAAACAGATGCCAAGCCAGGAGAAGAGGACATCCCAAGGAAGATTTTGACAGAGAAAAATAAGGCAGGGGGGCAAAAGAGAGAGTTAGGGTGGCCTCAGGGAGGGCCTCCCTGAGAAGGTGACCTTGGAGTGGAGGCCTGAAGGATGAGCCACCATGGCCATGTCTGGAGGAAGAGAATTCTGGGCAGGAGGAACAGCAAGTGCAAAGGTCCTGAGGCCGGACCCAGCTTGGCATGTTTAAGGAGCTTCAGGGAGCCCCCGTGTGCAGGAGAGGGTGTAGTAAGCCATCAGGGACAGACCTCATAGGCCAGGGTCAGGAGTGTGGATCTTATTCTGAGCGTGATAGAAGCTTGGCACGTGGTAGGTGTACAGATGGGACTGTGCTGGGGTGAATGGGTCTGAGGAGAGTGGGGGCTGTGCCACGGGTGTGGGAACAATTGGCTTTCAGAGCTACAGACAGAAACGTGGGCTGCTCAATTTGTGTCTGAACCTATTTTCCTGGGTTCAAACCCTCCTGGATCCTGGAGCCTGTTATTAAGCTGCCTGCACCTCAGGGCACCTGCCTTTATCCCTAGACAGGGCCTGGCCTGCCTGCCCTGAGGTTGACCCTGGTCCCCCAGATGGCAGCGAATGGGCAGGACTGGCTAACCCTGCCCCTCTGCCAGGCACCTCTACAGGGCCAAATCTGCTTCCGAAAGCTGGAAGGAGATTGTGGAGCAATGAACATCTCCCCTTCTACAGATGGGAAAACTGAAGCCCAGAAAAGGAGTGGATATGTCCCAGGGGCTCATGGCAGGGCACTGGTGGAAGCACTCAGAAAGTCTCTGTCATAACTCAGACCTCTTGCTACTTCCTCCCCTGCTACAGCTGGCTCCTCCCGGTGTGACTCTGGCCAGGGTAGCAGTTGGTGTCTGGGCAGGGCCAGAAGGAAGAGCTGGTTCAATTCAAGAGCATCTCTTAATTGGGCTCTACAGGAAGAACTAAGTGTCCAACAGGTAAGATAGTGAGTTCCCCATCACTGGAGGTGTGCAAGTAGACCCAGGTAACAGCCCTTCATCTGCTTAAAGGATTATAGACGAGTTTGGGTAGATGAGAGACCAGTTCCCTTCTAACTCTGTGATTCCACAGAACCTTGGTCCAATCCTTCCCTGCTCAAGGCTCAGTTTCCCCAACTGTCATTTTAAAAAATAATAGAGTGACCTTGTTAACAGGAAAGGCTTGATGATGAAACTCTCTGCTTCCACCACTTCCTTGGCTCCCCAGTCCTCAGGAGACGGCTCCAACCCTCACCATGGCCCACACATCCTGCAGCGCTGGTCCCTGAGGCCTTCCCTTCAATGCCCCAACCCTCCCTTCCCTCTCTCTGCAGCAACCACAAGGACTTCCTCCCTGTCCTTCCTCTCTTGCCTCAGGACTTTTGCAGATGCTGTGACCACTGGATGACGGGCCAAGTGCTTTCCATAATTTAAATCTCCTACCAGTCCTAGGAGGTAAGGGCTATTATGGGATACATTTTACGAATGAGGAAAGTGAGTCTCAGAGAGGTTAAGTCTCTTGCCCTAAGCCACACAGTGTTGTGTGAATCCAGAGGAGTCAGGATTTGAAGTCAGGCCATCTGGAACTTAACACCATCTCTTTTCTTCTTCCCTTGGGTAACTCATTTCATCTTCAAAACTTTGCTCAGTTTTCACCTTCTGCAGGAAGCCTTCCTTGACTACCCTCTCAATCCCTCTCTCATCACCTTCCTCAGTTTCCCCATTATTGTGCTGCTCACACTGCCTCACAATTATCCCTCTTTTTTTCTTAACAGCTTATTGAAGTATAACAGACACACAATAAACTGCACATAATCCTGTGTACACTTTGATGATTTTTGACACACGTATGCACTCACGAAAGCACCAGCACAATCAAGATGGCAAACATATCCATCACTCCCAAAGGTGTCCTTCTGTCTTGTTGTAATTCATCCCTCCTGCCCCCCACCCCTACTATCCCATTGCCAGGCAACCACTGATCTGCTTTCTGGTGCTGTAGATTAGTTTGCATTCTCTAGAATTTTCTTTTCTTTCTTTCTTTTTTTTTTTTTAAAGATGACCGGTAAGGGGATCTTAACCCTTGACTTGGTGTTGTCAGCACCACATTCTCCCAAGTGAGCCATGGACCAGCCCTGCATTCTCTAGAATTTTCTATAAGTGGAATCCTAGAGTGTATTTTTTCTTGTTGGGCTTCTTTCCCTCAACATAATGATTGTGAGAGTCACCCGTGTTATTTCGACCATCATCTTTTTATGTCTCTTCCCCCCTCCCCCCATCAGACTGTGAGCACTGTGGGGCAGGGACTTTGTCTTATCTATGTCCCCAGCACCCAGCACAGGGCTGGGCACACAGGAAGTGCCTAATATATGTTGACTGGCTGACGGGAAGGAGGATAAGGATGTGCCCAAGGGGAGTAAGAGCAGGCATAGTTGCATGGCAGAGAGGAACCCAAACACTGACTAAGAAAAAACAGCCTCTGGAATTATCTGGAGCCCTCGTGACCCCATCAGATAAGCATATCCTTCCGAAAGCTGGAAGGAGATTGTGGAGCAATGAACATCTCCCCTTCTACAGATGGGAAAACTGAAGCCCAGAAAAGGAGTGGATATGTCCCAGGGGCTCATGGCAGGGCACTGGTGGAAGCACTCAGAAAGTCTCTGTCATAACTCAGACCTCTTGCTACTTCCTCCCCTGCTCACAGCTGGCTCCTCCCGGTGTGACTCTGGCCAGGGTAGCAGTTGGTGTCTGGGCAGGGCCAGAAGGAAGAGCTGGTTCAATTCAAGAGCATCTCTTAATTGGGCTCTACAGGAAGAACTAAGTGTCCAACAGGTAAGATAGTGAGTTCCCCATCACTGGAGGCGTGCAAGTAGACCCAGGTAACAGCCCTTCATCTGCTTAAAGGATTATAGACGAGTTTGGGTAGATGAGAGACCAGTTCCCTTCTAACTCTGTGATTCCACAGAACCTTGGTCCAATCCTTTTCATTGCACATCTGGATGCCTGGGAGAAGATATCTGTGAGAAGATAAAGCTGCCTCTCAAAGTGGAAAGTGTTTGGAGCTTGAAGTCAGATCACATACGAGTCATGGGGGAGTGGAGAAAGCTTAAAAGCCAAAGTCATCTTGGAGCGACGCCTTCAACAATATCAGCATTCTTTTGATAAATACTTTTTGAGCACCTGCTGTGTGTCATGCACTGTACCCAGCTTTGGGACTAAAAAAATTGAGTCCTGGGCATATGTTGTGTGTCACATCTTACCTCTAGATGGAAAAAAATTTTGAGGGCAGACACTGTTTTGTGGGACTTTGCTTTTTCGTGGGTAGAAACAAGGAGTTTGGATCAGGCTAGCATTTCCCAAATGGGGATCTGAAGGACACAGATTCTCTGGAATATTAATGGGAGTGACATAAGGAAAAAAGCTCTGTGGTCCAATGAATTTGGGAATGACTGGGTTTAACAATGTTAACATTTGCTGCAGGTCTTCTCAGTCTTTAATGTCCCAACAAATTGCATGGACATCTAGGTGGATGGGGCTCTGTGAGTCACCCTCTAGTATATCTAAGGGAGCTTGTTTACCGTTTTTCTGTTTTACCTGTCCACTGTTCTCCTATCTTCATGAGTTCTGGTTGGATGCCACCTCCTCCAAGGAGCCTTCTCCAAATCCCCAGATGGACCAGAGACCCCTCTTATAAATGCATCTGCCTGAAGTGCTGTTTGACCTCTTAATATTTTCCATATTGGGTTCTAACTGTCTGTTGACTGTGAGCTTCTCAAGGGTGGGACCAGCTGTGATTCATTCCTTGGTTCTGGTATAGGGAACAGAATGGGTGGATGGAGCATTTAATGGGTAGAAGGATGAATGATGATTTGATGGAAGAGTAGATGGTTGAATACGTGATTTAATGGATGGGTACATGAACGAGGGGATGAGGTAACTGCTTAAGGATGGATAAAATGGATGAAGAGATAGATAAGTAAAAGAATCGATGAATCAATGAATCAAATGATGAACAATTGAACTAATGGGTGAATGGATGAATGGGTAAAGAAATTAGTGGATAAATGAACAGATGGGTGATGGATGGTTGAATAAATAAGTGGATTATGAGTGATAAATTGTGAGATAGATGGTGTGGTTTCTGCTGGTGCCCATGGTCATGGCTGCATTTTCTTGCAGCAATGTTGGTGTATGGTTACCAATTTCAGGCAGTCTAGAGGCAGTGGTGGTGGAGGCTTCCTAATCTCCAGATTGCTGTTACCATGATGTGTTCTCAGACTGGCAGTTCTGATGGTGCCTCTGGGTTGCCCTCCATCCTGACCAGCTAATTTGGAAGCTCCTCTCAAGGGCCAGTTCTGCCGTGTTGTTCTGGGGTCCCTCCAGCCCTTCTAGTGATTTCATGAACAGCCAATTCCCTGTATTCAATCCTTCCTTCTTAAAATACCTGGAGGGGTTTCTGATCCCTGCTTTTGTAGACTGACACACACGGGGGGTTATAGGACCTTGAAGGGAGGGTACTTGAACCAGACTTAGTGAGTCAGAGATTTATGAAGCCTGTGACTCCTAAGTTGAGTCCTGAAGGGCACATATAGATGGGTCAGACAAAGAGTTGTGTGTGGAGTGGGTGGGATGAACACTCCAGGCAGAAGGAACAGCCTGTGTGCAGGCTCAGAGAGGAGAAAGAACACAGTGTTTTGGAGAAATGAGAGTAGGTTAGGCTGGAACACACAGAGCACGAGGTAGAGGTCTCTGGACTGAGCGGGGCTGGCCAAGGTGTTTGACTTCCTTCTGAAAGTGATGGGAAGCTTCTTCTGATAGCTGCAGGGAACAGTGAATGTCCCCCAGACTGTTGTGGGAAGCTTGATCTGGGGACAAGGGAACAACGATGAGCGGGGCTGGCCAAGGTGTTTGACTTCCTTCTGAAAGTGATGGGAAGCTTCTTCTGATAGCCGCAGGGAACAGTGAATGTCCCCCAGACTGTTGTGGGAAGCTTGATCTGGGGACAAGGGAACAACGATTCAGGAAAATCACCAGAGGCAGCTGCAGTCACCGGAATGAGAGGTGATGAGAGTGAACCAGCATGGCACCCTCAAAAGAGGTGAGAGGCAGGTGGATTTGAGGGACATTGAGGACAAGACTCCCAGGCCTTGGTGACCAAGTGGGTTGGAGGTACAGGTGGGAGACATTAAGGTTGAGGCTTGGGCTTTTGACTTTGGCCATTGGGTGGACGGTAAAGGTTTACACAAGAGAGGAAACTGAGGCAGAGGAGCAGTTTGGGGTGAAGCTGCTGAGTTCACTGTGGGTGTATTGATTTGGAGGATGCCTGGGGGCCGTACAGGAGGAAGCATCTGGGAAGCATGTAGACGAGTGGTCAAAAGCTGAGACAACAGATTGGATGTGGATGGAGGCCCACAACTTTGGAGAAAATGAATGGAATATTCATTCAACAAACACCACAGGGGAGCCTGAGATGAACTCTATCTGTTCATGTCTGAGTACTGGGCACTTGGCCGAGTGTCCAGCTATTAAATAAACCAGGAGGAAGCCCGGGAGATGAGCCTCAGAGGACAGGTTGCAGTCTAGCAGGAAGAGATGGGATGCGGTCCAGCAGGTGAGGCCTGGGCTTAAGTCTAGCTTCTTTGTGTGCTCGTTGTAGAGTCCTGGGCCAGTCATTTTCCCTCCCTGAACCTCAGTTTCTCATCTGAAAGTTGGTTATAGGGGATGTAATGAAGATTCAAAGTAGTGTTTGTGGGAGCACAGAGCAGGGCTTTGGGGGATGACCTGGGGCACAGAGAGAGTCACCTAGTTCCTGGTGTTTCAAAGACATGAGAGGTGGAGAGAGAGAAATTAGGATCCACCCTCCAAACACATCCACAGCTGTGTCCCATGTGGGAAAGGAGACCTCAGTCCCCACACAGGCCCCTTTCCACCCCCAAGCCAACTGGAGCTGATGGGTGGAAGAGTCATCCTGAGGGGTGGAGGAGGGGGGCCAGATGACAGAAACCTTCTCCACAGTCCCTTGGGGCTGCTGGCACTGGGTCCTGGCCATCGTCCCGACCCTCAGATCCTGACTCGGGATTGGGCTGTGATTCGCTCCTTGTCTGGCTGCTCCACTGGGCCAGAGGTTGCAAACTGGAGGACTGAGAGGCCAAACCTGGCCCTTGGGTGGACTTTGGCCCACACAGAATTTTTTAAATGAATGGAGCCATCATTTAAAAATCTGCAGATAACACATAAAAACCTGTGTTTCTGGCTCCCCCTGGAAAATCAGAGCATCTGAGGATCTGATTGCACTGGGCTCATTCCCAATTGGCCACACTCAGTTAGAGCTGAGAGGTGGCTGCTCCTTACACAAGGCATGCACCCCAGTCCCCACCACTCCCTCTTGTCTCTCTGGAACTGAGACCAAGGAATAGTAACCTTTTATCATGTTATTCCAGCCCATTCACTCATTTTAAATTCCTGCCTGGCCCTGGTGGTGCTTTTCCAACCCCAGAGCCAGTCTCTTTTTCCTCCATAACCACCTAGACCTTGGCCCTGGTTCCAGCCCTGAGTCTACGCCCACTCCCCGCCTCCAATCTCAGCTCCACAGTGTCACTGGTTGCCTCTCCCTCTGCCATGCAAGGCCCAGCACCGCGCCCTAGGGACAATGAAGGGCTGGACCCGTGGGAGGCAGGCTCACATCTGCTTGAGATGTGTCAGCTGGGCCTGGTCACACTCTCTGCAGCTCATCCCTGAGGCATGCGGGACCAGGCGCCGTGCTTGTGGCCCAGCCAGGATGGTAGGCGTGGCCAGACCCAGACAGACATGGTGTGTGACAAAGCTGCACACAGCAGGCCCGATATTCCAGCTGCAAATGCATTGGCTGGAAAGAGGAAAGGAGGAGGGAGAGAGGCAGAGCTGCTTTAACAGAAAGTACCCAAAATACAGAGGCAGGAAGACCAGAATTCACATCCGAAATTGCTGTGTGACCTTGGGAAAGTCTCCTCACCTCTCTGAGCCTCTAGTTTAAGATGGAGAGACCTCAGCTTGCAGTCTCATGGCGGATTGAGTGGTAATGTGGCTGATGTGGGGTGTAAATCCTAGAAGGGCAACCTGGCATGGAGACAAAAATCACAGACTTTGGGGCCAGATCGACTTGTGATTTGGGTGATCATCTGCATCCGGGAGGGAAAGTCATCATAAGCCCCATCCCAGCTAAGACCTCACCAAATTATTCTGCGGGAAGAAATAATTCATCCATTGAACAAATATTTATTGAGTGCTTCCTGTGGGTCAGGCGCTAGGGACATGGCAGGACACGAGACGGACAAAGGTCTCTGCCCCGTGGAGTTCACGCTTTTGTAGAGTGAGCAGGCAATAAACAAGATAAATAAGTTGTATATTACATTGAAAGGATCAGTGTTATGGAGAGAAATAAAGCAGGGAAAAGAGATGGGTGTGTTGGAGATTTAAATAGGCAGGTCAGGGACAGCCTCACTTAGCAAGTGACATCTGGGCAGTGATCTGTAGGAGGTGGGGGAGGGGAGTGTTCTAGGCAACAGGAACAGCAAGTGCAACGGCGTTGAGGTTGGAGTGGGGCTGGCTTGTTTGAGGGGCAGTGAGGAAGAGGCTGGTGTGGCTGGAGCAGAATAAGTGAGGGAGAGAGTGGGAGCAGGCGAGGGCAGAGAGGGGATGGGGGACAGATCACGCAGGGCCTTGTGTACCGTTATGAGGACTTCGGCTTTCTCTCTGCATGAGGTGGGGGCCATGGAGGGTTCTGAGCAGAGGAGGGACATGGTCTGACTTGGGTTTTCAGCTGCAAGTAGAGAATGAACTGTAGAAGCTAGGACAGAAGCAAGGAGAATGGAAGGGAGGGGACGGCAATAGTTGGCGCTTGTTTAGTGATCATGTTTCTCCCATTCTCTTTCTCCTCTAAAGCCTTCATGGCTCCCTATTGCCCCTGAACAAACTCCTTAGCATGACATTCAAGGCCCCCATTACCTGACCCCAGTGCTTTTCTCTCTTGACCCCAGCCTAACTAGATGTCCTTCCTTCTCTGATCCATGTGCTGTCCCTCCTTTGCCTATGCTGTTCCCTCTGCCAGGAATGCCCTTCCTGCCCTTCTTTGTTACCCAGCTCATGTGCAGCTCAGTCCCACCCAAGCTAGGAGTTAGAAAAGCAAGGGAGAGAGGAAGGCCTGAGAGAGCAAGGGAAAGAGGGGCAAAGGAGGGCCAGGACCCATCTTCCTCCCTCCTCCTTGATTTCATCCCCCAGGGACTCCGCAACTGAGTGCAATTTCAAGGGGTGAGAGCTGGCTGTAGCCCACACACAACTGCTGTGTGATCTTGGGCACATTATGCACCCTCTCTGGGTCTTGGTTTTTCTTTTCTTTTTTTTTTTTTTTTGTCTTTTTCCATGTCCGGCAATGGATTGCAACCCCCAGTGTCGCCCCCGTACCGGACCGGGACCGGCAACGGGCTCGCACCCCTCGGTGTTGCCCCGGCGCCTCGCTCAGCCAGTGAGCGGGAACCGGTCTGTATGTGGGATCCGAACCCTCGGCGGGAGTGCAGCCGCGCCTCCCCAGCCGCCCCGGCCTTGGTTTTTCTTTTCTTTTTTTTTTTTTTTGTCTTTTTCCATGTCCGGCAATGGATTGCAACCCCCAGTGTCGCCCCCGTACCGGACCGGGACCGGCAACGGGCTCGCACCCCTCGGTGTTGCCCCGGCGCCTCGCTCAGCCAGTGAGCGGGAACCGGTCTGTATGTGGGATCCGAACCCTCGGCGGGAGTGCAGCCGCGCCTCCCCAGCCGCCCCGGCCTTGGTTTTTCTTTTCTTTTTTTTTTTTTTTGTCTTTTTCCATGTCCGGCAATGGATTGCAACCCCCAGTGTCGCCCCCGTACCGGACCGGGACCGGCAACGGGCTCGCACCCCTCGGTGTTGCCCCGGCGCCTCGCTCAGCCAGTGAGCGGGAACCGGTCTGTATGTGGGATCCGAACCCTCGGCGGGAGTGCCGCCGCGCTTCCCAAGCAGCGCGGGCCTTGGTTTTTCTGCTCTGCAAAGTGGGGAGGATAACGGATCTCCTCTTGGTGGTTCTGTGCATTTGGGTGCTGTCACAACTGTGGGAGTGACAGCATCCTGGGGAAGACGTGACTGCACATCTTTGCACAGCTGTGCCAGGCCAGCACAGGAGCCTCTGAACTGATGCCAGGAAGAGGTTAGGGGAGGCATGACCCTGGCAGCCCTGGGCATCTCCAGTTTAGTCACTCCTGAGTTTCCTGAATGCCTACTGTGTGTCCAGAGCTGGCTCTGTGCATTGGCAGGGACAGAGGTCAGACAGCCTGGGTTCAAATACCAACTCTGCCACTTACTAGCTGTACCATCTAGGCAAGTTTCTTTACCCTCCTGGGCCTCAGTTGCTCATCTGTGAAATGGGGAGAATGATAGTATTTGCCTCCTGGGATGGTGAGGGAAGCCAGTGAAATCAAGTCAATGCTGTACGGAGATATGGAGGAAATGGCTTATCACCACCAGCTATTGTTGTTGTTACTGTCATTTACCAGCTGTGTGGTGTAGGGTGCCACTTCCCTACCCGTGCCTCAGTTTCCATATCTGTAAGATGAGATAATAACATTGCTGCCCTTGCTGAGCTGCTGTAAGGATTGAGTCGAATTCTTGTAAATGGGACCTGGAACAGGGTATACACTCCGTGATATTTTAAAGATTTCAAATGCAGAATTTATTTAATTCAAGAATGTGAAGTCATCACGGAATAGTCTCTATGAAATCCTAAGTGAATTCCCATTTCATTTATTCTTACTTAATGAAATAAATGAGATGAGGAAGAAAATTCTAGGCCTGGGACTTTCACTGCAACCCAACAGGACGATGAGAGAGTCACGTCTTTCTAATGAAAGCTGAGGAAGATCAACATGGTCATAATTAACATTTCAAGTAATTATGACCATGCAGCTGGGTAACCTTGGGAAAATCCCTTCTCTTCTCAGACCCTTGGTCTCTTCTTCTCTGAAATAAGTGTGATATCTTCCTACCTGCCCTGTCTAGTTCATAGCATTATGGTTTGGCTCAAACTCATTACAGCTATAATTTATTAAGTGTCTCCTGTATGCAAAGTAATATTTGTCTTCTTTCTGTCCCAGGAGGGAAGCCTGGGTGCTGCCCCTTCTCAGGAGAAGACAGTGAGGCTGGGAGGTGGCGGGATGAGGCCAAGGGAGAGAAGGAAGTGGGGGGCTGGGACAGGCCGGGCTGACGGCAGCGGTGATGTCAGGGACAGGCCACAAGCAGCAGCGGCCAGCCCAGTGCTAATGGTGCTCTGTGCTGGCCTGGCGCCTCCCCAAAGCCCCCCTCCCTGTCGCCCCCCTTAACCCCTTCCCGGCCTCCCTTTCCCACACAGCCATCCCCCGGGCTGGCCTTGCCCGCAAGATTCCCAGATTTCACAACTGGGGCTGGCGCTGAATCATGTACAGTAAGTCCGGGGAGAGAAACTCCCGGCTGCCTGGCGTCCCCAGGACAAGACAACCGCCAAGCCTGCCCTCCTGATGGGCCCAGCGGCAGCCAGGGATCATCCTTCTGGGCTGCTGACCAGCGGGGGAGGGGGTGGGGGCTTTGGGCGGGACAGACAACCTCTCTGGGCTATGCCAGGACTCAAGGGAGTGCATAGTTTCTAGGGGCCTTGAGGCTCTGGAGGGCTGGGGCAGGCTGTGCTGGTCCAGGTGGTCTTGTATTCATTCATGGCCTGCTACCAGATCTCTGGTGGCCTGGAGCAGTCTCTAACTGTAACTCTAAGCTACAGTTTCCTTATCTGGAGAATGGGGATAATCATAGGATTGACCTCATGGGGTCACTGCGAGGTCTAAGAGAAGTGATCTGTGCACAATGCTTAGCACTGGAAGTGTCTGATAAATATTATTGTTATCGTTTTCATGTGGAGCTCCAGATGACATTCTTTAAGATCCTGGAGAAATCATCCAGTCCTTCGGTGACGTCTACCCTGGAACACCCCACCATTACCCTCCCTCCTGTGATATGGATTATTCTTATCTTTTAACAACTTCATTACAGTTACAAACATTTATTGACTGCCTCTGTGTTCCAGGCACTCTACTGAGTCTTGCAGATACAACAGTGAACAAAACAGAAAAATGTTGAAAAAAACCCCAAACACCTCTGTTCACACAGAGCCCGCATTTTAGTTGAGGGAATCAGAAGTTTGAGATCATTTCAGCAAGTGATCACACTCTGAAAGAAATAAAGCAGGCTGAGATGGGGAGAGCTGGGAGGGCCTCTCGCAGAGGCGGTGACTTTTGAATAGAAGCCTGAACAAAGAGGAGAAGCCATGGCACCAAGGTGCGGAGGCTGGTGCTCCAGGCAGAGGGGACCGCAGGTGCGGAGGCCAGACGGTGGGAATCCCAGCATGTTAGAGGCTCACATAGGACTGTGTGGCTGGAGTGGAGGAAGGAGCAGGTGGCTGATGGGGAAAAGGCCAGGAGGTGAGCTTGGCAGAAGCCCCCAGCCCTGGAACAGCTCTCCGAACCAGGCTCTTCCTGAAAGTGGCCATCTGGTGCCTCCTGACCTGTACCTGCCGGGGCAGCCACCAAACAAGGGTCTAGCCCCTTCCCATCCAGGGATCAGAGGCCCCAGAGCTGCCTGCCACAAAGCAAAAAGCCTCATTCCCAGGATCCCCAGAGAGGGCCAGGACCCTGGACTCCGATTCTCCCCTGGAGGTGCGGGGATGCCCAGAGGGTTTTCGGTCAGATTGCTGTAGGCAAGCTGTGGGCCTGGGCCCAGCAGACCTGGGGGTGAGCCCTCCTTGCCTCTCAGTAGCTCAGGGCCTTGGCATTTGAATTTCTGAACCTCAGTGTCCCCACCCGTTAGATGGGCATGATGCTGCCTTGTGGAGAAATTAAAAGGAGGAAGGGAGGCTCTGGCCTCTCTATCTGTCCTCCTAACCCTGGAAGAGGTGAAACATCCAGGGGTCACCAGGGACCAGAGCTCTGATGTGTGTGTATGTGTGTGTGTGTGTTTATGTGTGTAGGGGGTTAAGACACAGGATCCAAAAGAGATGGGAAGAGGGAAGGGATGGGCTTCCTGATTCTGGGGACCAAGTGGAGGGTGGGGGGAAGAGAAGAGGCCTAATCAATATCCCCAAGGGTGTTTAAAAAATCATTTATTTAATTCTAGAAAAGTCCTTTGCCATTTCCCTTTAGGTTATGGGGGCCAAGACAGTGGACACTGTGGATGGCTGTGGCCTGACACGTCACTTTTGACCTCCAGCCAGGCAGCCGGGGTGATGGAGTTGTCAGACGAACCGCATCTGTGTACGTATGTGACAAATGACCACTGTGCCCTGTGGCATAGGCCAGCTCTTACCCCCATTGCTGTGGTTAGAGTGTATTCCCCAAGTTCATGTGTTGGGAACTTGTTCCCCAATGCAACTGTGTTGAGAGGTGAGACTTTTAAGAGATGATCAGAGCCCTCATGAATGCGTTAATGTCATTATTGCAGGAGTGACTCGTTATTGAGAGAGTGGATTTGTTGTAAGAGTAAGTTTGTCCCTCTCTTGCTCTCTTGCTCTCACTCACTATGTGACATCCTCCACCATGTTATGATGCAGCAAGAAGACCCTCGCCGGATGCAGCCCCTCAACATCGGACTTCCCAGCCTCCAGAACCAAACAGAAATAAATTTCTGTTCTTTATAAACTACTCAGTCTGTGGTATTCTGTTATAACAACACAAAAAGGAGAAAAAGAGGTCCTGAGAGGTCCAGGTCTCACAGCCAGGGGAGTGGCTGGGCTGAGATTTGAACATGGGCCTGAGCCCAGTCCTGCCTGGTGATAGGGGTTTTGGGGCCAGGACGCTGGTCAAAGCCAGATATTTATGGCATGTTGTGCCCGTACCCATCTGGAAAGGAGCTGGCCTGGGGCTGAATCAGAACCAGAGGTGACTCAGGCAGGGACCCCTCTATACCCTCCCCCAGGTTGGAAGTAATTACCTGCCCTGGTTAATAGCGCCCACTTCCCGTCACCTTTCATCAAGGCTCCTGTAGCTGCCAGGCAGTAATTAACCTTCACAGCACCCTCTGAAGTTGGCACTGGAGGCAGACCTGTTATTAAATCCATTTATTTTACAGGTAGGTAAACTGAGGCAGAGCCCATTGTGGCCTGGGAGCCTGTTGTTCCCCCATGACTCAGCAGCTAAATCAGTCTCTGCTTTCTTTCCACAGGAAGCATCAGCTGGCCCAGATGTCCCTCACCTTTAGGGCCAAGTTACAGGCTAAAGACCCTGGTGCCTCCTGCTCTAGCCCTGTCATCTCAGAAGCACAGGAGCATGGGCTCAGAGCCGATACAAGGGGCTGGAATCTGGTTTTGCTGTGTGACCTTGGGCAAGTCACTGCCCTTCCTTGGGCTTTAGTTTTCTCTTTGGTAACAGGGGGAGGATCGTACTCACCTCGCAGGTTTGTCCTGAGCCCAGCTCTGATTCAGCTCCTTTCACTCTCCTGGCTCTGGCCACACTGGCTTCCTCACTGTTACTTGAACACACCAAGTGCCTTCCTACCTTAGGGCTTCTGCACATGCTGTGCCATCTGCCCAGAGTGTCCCTCCTTCCAATCTCCCCGTGGCTAGCTGCTTCTCATCTTTCTTGGCTCAAATGTCACCTCCTCAATCTAGAGATCACACCCCCTCCAACCCCTCGTCCTATTTTATTTTTCTTAAAGCACTTCTAGAGGCATCTCACTATCTCGTTTATGTCCTTTTCAGCTCCATGAGGTCAAGGAATTTTGTCTGCTTCATTCACAGTGTGTTCCCAGAGCTCAGCGCAGTGTCAGGCACACAGTGGGTACTTAAACGATTGCTTCCTCTACCTCTTTCCTTGGTTGCTCTGAGGTCAGCTACTAACTGGTCGTGTGACCCTGGGAACTGCTTGTCACCTCTCTAGTCTCCCATTCCTCCTTGTGGACAAAGGACAGACTGGGGGCATAAACTTCTTGAAGGACTCAGGTAGCTTTGAGATCCCCAGGACCTCAGCCTCAGCCTCATTATCTCCCCAGGCAATGGGGTTGAGAGGGGGGAGGCAGATGGGAGGAGACCAGGCCCCCGTCTGGTGTAGACACCCTCTCTCTGGCTGCCCTATGCCCTTCCCCCAGGCCTTGGGTTTGTGGACTCACTCAGGCAGATCTCCACAACTAACCAACCCCTCCCTTGGCATGTCTGTCAGCACCCTTGGGGGAAAGAATTTGGAAAGGGGAGGAAGAAAAAGAAAAGACAGCAGGGTGCGAGGGGATGGTTCCCACACCTGTGTAAATAGTTTGTCATCTTAAAACGTGTCAAGTGTGCTCACCTTTAATGCCCGGTTCTTGGGCTTGTTTTCTTTGGCAGGGCCCCCACAGGAGTGGAATTTCGGCCGACGGGAACCCAATTGTCATCTTCTAAGCATGTTCTCAGGCCAGGGGCTGGTGAGGGCTCTGGCCCACGCCTCACTTCCGTCCCCAGAAGTACCGGAACGTTCCTGGGATTTAGGGAGCAGCCTCCAGTTCTGGAAGCTGTCCCAGAATTCTGGAATGTTGGAATTCAAACGGCCTCTTGCCCATTTTCCAGAGGAGGAACATGAAGCCCAGAGAAGGGAAGGGGTTGGCCTGAGGTTGTATAACATGTGTGATGAGCTAGTGCTTGCCAGGAGAAGGTGGGGAGTTTAAGCCCAGGTCAGTCTCCATCTGCCATTTTCAGGGAACAGCACCCCAATTTCCTACTGAAGATCCTTCTCTTCTCCCATCTCCATCCATGAAGTTTGGGGAGGGGTGCCCTAGGGAACTTCTCCAGGGTGGACAAGTGACCTGGTCTTGCTCCAGTGATTGGTCCAGGAACAGCCATGTGACTAAGCCTGCCCAATAAAACCTGATCCTGGGACATTAGTGCTGGGAATTATTGGGGAAGGGGATGCAATTTCCCGTGGGATTGAGAGTGAGCAAGTGAAAATCTACAGCAAAAGGGGACAAAACAAGGGAAGGAGAAGCCTGCCTGAGACAGACCAACATAGAGCTGGATGGGATTTGAGCTCCTGGATCCAGCCATACCTGAAGATAGACACTCTTGGACTTTCCAGTTATGTGAGCCTCTACATTTCCCATTTGCAGCTGAAAACAGTTTGGGCTGGTTTTCTGTCACTTGCACACAGAAGGTTCTGGCTGACCCATAGAAAGAGGGGAGGGGAAGAGATTCCAGGCAGAGGAAGTAGCATGCACGAAGACCCCAAAGGGACAATGCCAAGGTTGGGGGGAGGGCATTCATGTAACAGGGAGAGGAAGGAGGAGGCACCATCGAGGTGATCTTAAGAGTTTGTCAGGTGGTCCAGGTGGGAGAAAGGAGTGTCTCCAGCAGAGGCAACAACCAATGCAAAAGCCTGGAGGGGTGACTAGCTAGTGAACGCTGGCTATGTGTGGGGCTCATGGTGGCTGTCAAGGGACCCAGATGAAAGAGGCACCATTGAATCAGCTACCCCTTAACTTCCCCAGCTAAACGCAGACGCCTCTGCTTTGGGAGCTGAGCCTTCACACCTCCACACCCTGACCACGGCGGAGCCCTGCTAGCATGCTGTCTCAGATGCTCAAGTGTTCTCATCCTTTAGTGATGTGCACCATTGGGGTCACACAAAATTATTTTATAGAGTGCACAGACAGAGCATAAAATCACATGAAGTCACAAAGTGAGAGTTCTTCCTTCTGCAGATCTTTTCCGTTCCTTCCCTTACATCAAGGAGAGTCTCTGTTTAGTGCTAACCTGTCTCTAAGACTGAACACCTGCTAAGCTCCCTTTGTGAAAAAAAAAAAAAAAAGAGTAGGCCTCAGGCTCATACCGTTGGGACACAACTGTATCTAGCTAGACTTCTTAAAACACTGTTTTGAATTATAGCCTGCACGAGGGACTTCTGACTTCTATAACCACAGATCAGTTTCACATGTTTTTGAACTATGTATCTGTTCTGTTTTCTGTTCCTATAAATTTGCCGTTTGCAGAATGTCATATAAATAGAATCCTACAGTATGTCACCTTTTGAGTCCAGCTTTTTTTTTTCCCCACTCAGCATGATGCTTTTAAGATGCATATATCCAGTTGTGGGTATCAGTAGGTTATTCTTTTCTTCATTGCTGAATTGTATTCCATTGTACAGATGATGTACCACAGCTTGTTTTTTCACTCTTCAGTTAAGGGATATTTGGGCTGTTTCCAGTTTTTAGTGATTATGAATAAAGCCACTAAACATTTGCAAACAGGTTTTTGTGTGAACATAAATTTTTGTTTGTCCTGGGTAAATTCCGAGGAGCGGAATTGCTGGTCATATGTCTATGTGTATGTTTCATTTTATCAGAAACTGCTGAACTGTTTTCCAAAGTGTCTATACCATTTTGTATTCCCGCCAGCAATGTCTGAAAGCTTCAGTTGCTTCTCATCCTCACCAACACTTGGTGTTGTCAGGTTTTTAAAAAAATTTTTAGCCATTCAAATAGGTATATAATGGTATCTTGTTGTGGTTTTAATCTGCATTTCCCTAATGATTAAAGATGTTGAACATCTTTTTATGTGCTTATTTGCCATCTATATATTTTCTCTGGTGTAGTCTTTCAACTTTTTGTCCATTTAAAAAATGGATTTAAAAAAAATTAATGGATTTGGAGAGTTCTTTCTGTATTCTTGATACTAGTCAGTCCCTTGTCAGGTATGTAATTTGCAAATATTTTCTCCCCGTCTGTGGCTTGTTGTTTTACTCTCTTAACAAGTAGACTTGAATAACATTGTGTTGTTTTCACTGTCATTATTTTTCTGGTTATCTTTGATTAGTGGCATGTGTTCTGTGTTTTTTCAATTCTAGTGATAACAGCAAGTGTTTCCTTTTAAAATAAATTTACTTAAGTGAGAAAGTAAGCCAATTTGAAGAAAAACATTAAGTAAGTAATAGTAGAAGTGGAAAGCAGACAGCATGGAACTTGTGAGGGTAGTTACTCAAAAATCAAATGTGTGATGGGCAGCTCCAATTCGTTCCATCTACAAATATTGATTGAATACCCACTCTCTCAGTACACCAGTCTCTGTGCTAGCTGCTAGGGACACAGCAACGAACAAGCCAGTTTCTGCTGTTTTATGATGGTTTCTCTCCAGTGAACTCCTCTTCATCCTTCAAAAGCCAATTCGAATGATCCTTTCTTTGTCCAGACCTTCCCTGGAACACTTATTGCCCCATATCTCATCTTCCTATTTTTGTAAGTATCTCCCCAGGCAGGGGGTGTGTCTGGCAGCTTCTGGTGGGGCTGCAGAGAGCCTGTGAATAGATTCTCAAGACCTGCCATCTCATGGAGTAGAAGCTATTATGAGATGCTGAAGATGAGTTTGCTGATTTGATTGGTTAAAACCGGCCACGTCTATCCTGGAGAAGTGGCTTGAGATCCTCCCCTGCTGCAGTCTGGGCTGACCCCATAAAAGCCAAGGGCTCCCCTCCCACTGGCAAAGACACCAAGAGAAAAAGCCTCCCAAACCCAATGCCTTCAGTCCCCCTCTTTGCTGTCCATCCAGTGCCCATGGATGCCTTCCCTGAGTGACTCGTTATTCCCACACGTACTTACCAGGCACTTCTTGGCTCTGACCTTCCCTGGTGACCCTTCACCCTGGCCTCCCACCACCCTCCCCAGCTCCTCCACTCCAGCACACCAGCCAACTTCCTTTCCTCCAACACGTCAAGCTCATTCCCACCCCTGGGCCTTTGCACTTGCTTTCCCTCAATCTGGAACCCTCTTTCTCTAGCTTTTTGCATGACTGGCTCCTTCTCTGCATTCATTTAAATGACCCCTCTTCAGAGGCCCTCCCCATCCATGCTACCAAAAGCCTCCTCCTCACCAATCTATTTTTTGTTCCATCATTCTATTTATTTTCTTTGTAGCACCAAACACTCTCATTTCAGAAATTGTGTTTTCACCTGTTCCATGTCTATGTCCCTTACTAGAGTGTCAGCTCCATGAAGGACTTTGGTCTGTCACTCTGTCTCTCCAGTTCCTAGCACAGTGCCCAGCACATAGTAGGTACTTAATAAACATTTCGTGAGTGAATGAGTGAGCACATGAATGAATGAGTGCATGAGCTCTCCCTTCTCAAGATGCACTCAAAGCAGAGCTGAGCCCATCCGCCTATGTGTCAAGCTGGTTGCTCTGGAGACTCCTCCAGGGTAGGACCACACGTGTCCTCTCTCTGTCTCCCCTCTGGCCTCTGTGCCAGTACTGAGTGCTGCCCACTGGCTCTAGCTGTCTCTCCAGTTCCTAGCACAGTGCCCAGCACATAGTAGGTACTTAATAAACATTTCGTGAATGAATGAGTGAATGAGTGAGCACATGAATGAATGAGTGCATGAGCTCTCCCTTCTCAAGATGCACTCAAAGCAGAGCTGAGCCCATCTGCCTATGTGTCAAGCTGGTTGCTCTGGAGACTCCTCCAGGGTAGGACCACACGTGTCCTCTCTCCGTCTCCCCTCTGGCCTCTGTGCCAGTACTGAGTGCTGCCCACTGGCTCTAGCGAGGCCTGTGTCTTGCCAGCTGCCCAGCCTGAGGGACTTCCCATTGTCCTTGGAGCTAGCCTGTGGAAAGTTCTCCCAGGACCTTGGGAACCAGTGGCCATGGACAGGTTGGAGGTAGCTTTAAGAAGTACAGGGACCCAGCATGAAACTGGGGAACTGAGACTGGGAAGGGAGGGCAGCCACTCCCAAAAGATTCATTCAAGTGAGTAACCACTGTGGGCACCTGGGGCTGTCCCGCTGGGGCACTGGGGAGCCAGTGTAAAACACTTGGCCAGGGAGCTGAGGAATGTGCACATCAGTTCCTGCTGGTCCTTGTTGAGGGCTGATCCTTGGGGTGTTAATTGTCAGTGCTTCTAGCTTGCCACAGATGGGCAGAGCCCACAGGTAAAGAAGGGCAGGTGGAGAGTGAGGAAGGACGTGTGGGCGGGGTACTGACAGCCACCTCCCAATCAATACTGGGTTCTCATTTCAAACAGAGATAAAAATGTTTCTTGAAAACTAAGATTAAGTAAAATTCAAAAAGTGAGTTGATTTAATGAAAAAGAGGATGTAACAGTCAACAGGTGGAATGTGAGTGTGGCATATGCTGCTATTTTTAAGGGCATCCACAGTCTTTAATAAGCAAACAGGTCTTCTTCATGACCCACCAGGATGGTGTTTTGGGGCAGTGAACACCCTCCCCATCCCGCAGCATGCTGGGCTCATACCCACCCCCAACATTGCCCTGAATTCCTGGGAGTCCTGGAAACAGGCCATGAGGCTTGAGGGCAGAGCCCTGTGTGACTTGGGGTTTGCCCCTTAACATCCTGGGCCTGTCTGTTAAAAGGGAATGCTCTCAAGTCACATGAGAGAGTAAATGTGCAAAAATAGCCAAGGCAATTCTGAAAAAGAAGTAAGAGGGAAGACTTGTTCATCCAGACATTAGAATGTATGATGGAGATATAGGAAATAAAACAGTTTGGTACTGCCAAGAAGTGGGCAAGATATCAGAGAAACAGAATAGAGTCCAGAAACTAACCCACGTGTCACCTGTCCTAGCTACACTAACAGATGGGAAAGGGTTTGGAAAAGGGAAGACATCAATCAGCATGGGATTCTCTATATCATGGCTGGGCTGGGGTAGAAGCTTCCAGCAGGCTCCCCATCTGTGGCCTCTCCCCTTGAATCCTCCTGCCAAGGCACTGGGGGGACTCCCTGCATGGACCAGGCTCACTCCATGTCTACCCTGGAAGTATCAGAAGCCTCCAATGCAAGATGAGTTATCATCACTCCTACTTTGGTAGTTCTCTTTTATTCTTCTGATTAACCTGAAGAGAAAGTCTCAGATGGGTGCTAGCTGGACTTTAACGCCTCTAACACTTGCTCATCTCCCTTCATGAGGCAGAACAGGCCTCAGGCTCAGAGCCTTCAGCAGACAACGGACTCCAGCTAGAATTTAATTATTCTTTTGTAATCATTGTTTTTAAGGTTACTTTCCATTTATAGAAATGAACACTTGTTTTCTCTCTCTGGTCATAATAAAAATTTTTCTTTAAAAATCAATTTATTGATACGTGCTACAATAAGGATGAACCCCTAAAAATTTATTCTACATGATAGAAGCCAGATACAGAAGGTCATATACTATATGATCCCATTTCTATGAAATATCTAGAATAGATCTCTCCAGAGACAGAATGGAGATTGGTGGTTGCCAAGGGCTGAAAGGTGAGACAGGGAATGGGGAGCAATTACTTAAGGGGAACAGGGTCTCCTTTTGGGGTCATGAAAATGTTTTGTAGCTAGTTAGAGGTGGTGATTACACAACATAATTATAAAACGTCACTGAATTTTTCACTTTGAAATGGTTAATGTGATGTTATGTGAATTTCACCTCAGTAAATTAATTTTAAAAAACCAACCAAGCAAACAAAAAAATCAATTTACTTAAGAAAAATTATGAAAGCCTTTAAAGACAACTTTTAAGTGAGTTTTGGAGACACTGGCTAAGAGGATGAATCTCACCACCAGGCCTTGGCTCGTGCCTTGCCCAGGCCTGGAATGTCCTCTGCTTGCTGACACAATCCTGCACATCCCTGGAAACCCAGCTGAAGTGTTACTTCTGTAGGAAGCCCTCCCTGAATACACAGGTGGTCGGGTGGGGCCAGTCCCACAGCCCTTCGGGTCCAGGTGTGAAGCAAGTCCTCACGTTCACTAATGCTCACTAACAGAGCCGAGTCTCTTAACTTTGGACACATTGCTTAACATCCCTAAGAGGACCTCAGTTTCCTCATCTGTGAAATGGGGGCTCATGATGTTTCTTACTGCATGGTTGGGTTACTACATGGAAAGTCTCAGGACAGGGCCTGCTTTGAGGTGCCCTTGCTGCGTGGTTCCGACCTAGCACTGATCACTTCCTCACCTCTTTCAGGCCTCTGTTCCAATATCATCTGTTCAGGGAAGCTTTCCCTGGCCTCCCAGATTATGCTGGACTCCAGAGATCTTTCTCTCCCCTAGATAAAGCCCTTGGCCAGGGTCCGGGGCCAAGCCCTGTGACTCAGGCAGAGGAGATGCTCCTAGGCCTCCCTCTGGATGTGGGGCTCCAGGTCAGCTGCGGGGGCAGGCAGTGTCCAGGCTGTACCTGGCACAAAGACCTCTGCCTGCTCACCGCCATGGGAGCCAGCCCTGTCCTGCTCACACAGGCTCTTACGGTGCAGCGGGAAAGCCCCACATCCTCCTCTGCTTACCTGTCGGGGCTGACTCAGACCCTCCCCGCTGGCCAGAGGGGAGCCCGCAGCGCCCCGCCCCTTGCTGGGAAGCCACGCGGTGGTGGCCGTGGAGGGGCAGGCGGGCCAGACCAGACGCAGACTCACTTCACCCCACCCAGCCACAGGCAGTCCCACCTCCCTCTCACCAGGGAGGCTCCCGCGGCCTGCTCCCAGCGGAGATCTTCCTCTCTGAGCCTTTGCCCAAGCTCTGCCTTCTTCTTCTGCCTCTGGGAGACTTTCTGTTCTTCCAAAGCCCAGCTTGAGGGCCATCTCCTGCCGGGAAACATCAGAGAGTCCCTCTGGCCAGAAGGGGAAAGGGATGATGGGAGAGGTAATAATAATGATAATAATAATGAAAACAGCTACTGTGCATTGACAGTAGCAGCCATTTGCCAGGCGCTGTGCCACATACTCTACGTGTATTAACTCATTTCATCCTCGCAGCAGTCCCCGAGGTCGGGACTCTCATTTTCCCAAGGCACAGACTGGTTAGTGACTAGCCCAGGGCACCAGCTAGTCAGTAGGAAGAGGGGGTTTGAATGCTGGCATCTGGATGTCCAGCCACCATTCTCGCCCCCAGATCTGAGAATGGAATGGGGGTCCCCCCGAGGCTGGGACTCAGGGGGCCAGGGAGGGCAGCGAGCCAGATCCTGGGTTCCGCTCCCATGCCCTGTCCTCACAGCTGGATTCTGAGGCTCCCCAGGCTGGAGCCAGCCACTCCTCAGGGGGAAAAGGCCCTGCCTCCAACACAGGCTCACCCTGTCTCCCCCTGTCAAGGTGGGTCCTCTGTACAGAGGTGCCTGGGTATCCACCAACATCGCTCAGCCCCAGAGATGCCGCCCCTGCTCGGGCAGCTCCTGAATGAGGATTTGTACATGTAGATCAGGGACCACCGTGTGAGCACTTAACACATTAACCCTCCCAGCAACCCTGTGAAGTGTGGACTGTTACTAACATCCATTTTACAGAGGAGATTAAGGCTCAGAGAGTCCCAGGGTTTACTCAAGGCCACAGAGCTAGAATGAGACAGAGGTTGAATTCAAACCCAGGATTGTTCTGATACCACAAAGCTGGAGGAGAGCCTTCTCCTGGGTGGTGAGATAGCATCTCAGTGAAGAACAGGGGCGGCCCGGATGCCAGAAGGAGCCTGGAGTTGCAGTTCACATCACCCTCTCCCTCTAGGCTTTCACTAACCTCCACCCACCCATCCATCCTTCTGTTCATTTATGCATTCATTCACCCACCTGTGCTTACATCCATCTACCCCGTCACGTATCCATCCACCACTCAGACATCTATCTGTCCGTCCTTCCATTATTCTATCTGTCCTTTCTGTTCACCCCTCCATCCACCCATCACCCTGTATCCATCCATCAGCTGTCCATCCGCTCATCCACACTTCTATCTACCTGTTCTTCTATTCATCTGCCCATCTATTCTTCCATCCCTCCCACCATCTATCCTCCTATCTATCCATCCTTCCACTCACTTGTCTGTCCATCAATTTAAACATCATATGTTCATCCATCCAGTCACCTATCCTTCCAACCTTCAATCCATCTTTCCATTCATGTACCCACCCATCCGCCCATCCACCCACCTATCCATCTAACCATTTTCCCACCCACTAATCCACATATCCATCCATCCATCTATCCATCCATCCACTCACTCACTCTCCCATCCATCTATCCATCCACCCACCCACTCATCCATCCATCTATTCATCCATCCGTCCATCCATCCATCCATCCATCCATCTATCCATCCATCTATCCATCCACTCCCTTGTCCACACATCCATATATCCATCTACACATCCATTCAATCATACATCCTACAAATGTCTATTTAAATGATTGCTGCCATGCCCAAACTTTGGGATTGCTGTGCCTTGAGCCAGCAGAAACAAGCCTAATTAGGTTTCTATTTATTTGTTGTTCCAAGAAGGCTAATTGTGGGGTTTGTAAACAGCCCTTTGATGGCTGGGGAGTTACTTAAGAGGACAGTTAAATAAACAACCACTGAGAGGAAAACAGTCAGTGCCCAGCAGGTTCCGAGTCATAGCCTGCCTTGCAGAGGGGGAGTGGGACTGAGTTCCAGATAGTGCAGAGGCTTCGGGGCAGAAAGAAGTCAGAATAATGGGAACTGTGGCAAAAACAGGTCACGTGTGTTGACTGCCAAGCACTGCCCTCATGGCAACTCCAAGTGATGGAAACCATTATGATCCCCACTTATGGCTAGGGGGACTGAGGCCTTGGAGAGGAAGCCATGTGCTGAAAGTCACACATCTGGGAAGTAGCAGAGCCACAACACCAATCTAGACCTGTCTCTGTGCAATAATAGTGACAATAATTGCAAGGCACTCACTATGGGCCAGGCACTGTTCTGAGAGTTCCTGCCCTGACCCTATTAGGTTGGTACTATCATCATTCCCAGTTTACAGATGAGAAAACTGAGGTTGAGAGGCATGAAGTAACTTGCTAAGATCACCAAGCTAAGAAGCAGCAGACTTTTTAAAAATTAAATGGCTGGACTCAAAGTCCTGTCCTTATCCATGTTATTCAGTGGAATGCATGGATTCTCTGCATTTAACTTAGAAAGATCCAGCTATACACTATCAGCCAAACCTTTTTTTAAAATCATTTTTTCATGTCTTAATTTTATATCTCTAAAAATACTGTAAAATTATAATGGTTATTATATTTTATATTACTTAGTGCAGAGGTTGGTAAACTTTTTCTGTAAAGGGCCAGGTAATAAATGTTTTAAGATGTGTGTGGGCCATATGGTTTCTGTTGCAATTACTTAACTCTGCTGTGGTAGCAGGAAAACAGTCACAGACTGTATGTCAATGAATGGCTGTGGCTGTGTGCCAATAAAACTTTATTTATAAAAACAGGTTGTGGGCCAGTTCTGGCCCAAGGGCTGTAGTTTGCTGGTACTTGACCTTGTGCAATACACATGTATTTGTATTCATGAAACCATGCTCTCTGCCCTTTTAGGAATGACATAAAGTATTTCCTTTTTCCTTTTTTTTGGCAGGTGGCCGGTACAGGGATCAAACCCTTGTCCTTACTTGGTGTTATCAGCACATACTCTAACCAACTGAGCTACCTGTCCAGCCCAACATAAAGGATTTTCAAGGATGATTTCAACCAGGCCATTTGGTCACCGCATGCCCTGTATTTGTTTACCCATTTGTCCACAATTGACAATTTCTGCAGGAATTTGCAAATTCCTTCTATTAACCTAATTCCTTTATTCATAACGTTGATAAATTAATGACACCCATGAGGGGTACTCAGCTTGGTTGACCACCCAACCAGGGGCACTGAGGCTGCTAAGAGCCTTGGAAATTCCTCTTTTCCACTCCAAGCTCTGTAAACTTAGAACTTGGAAAAAAAAAAAAAACTGTAAAATGAAAGTTGAGAAGTTCTGTGGCTGGGGCTCTGTTACTATTGTCTATTGGTGAGAAGAAGAAGGAAATGAAAGGATGACACGGTAGGGGTATTACAAAATGTACTCAGGGCTAGTGGGAACAAAGCAGAGTAAGGTCAGAAAGATCCTCTTTCCCCTTTATCCCCACCCCCTTCCCCTCAGCACCTATTTCCCAGCTTCAGAGAAGTTGTGAGCCTGAGGGAAACAGCACGTGGCTATTCCAAAGTTAAAAGATAAATGATAACCTAGGTGAAAATATTTGAAACATAAACATAGACAAAACATTTATTTCCATAATATGTAAAGAGTTCCTGCAGAACAATAAGAAAAAAAACCCCACTAGAATAATTTGGCAAATAAACATGCAAGATGTTCAACCTTGCTGGTAATCAGGAAATACAAATTAGAGCAACAATGAGATAACACTTTCCACTTCTCAGCCTGACCCAAATAAAAGATTGGGTCAATTTAAATCTTCTTAAAGTGCTAAGAAGACTGTGGGGAAATGGTCACACAGATATACAGCTGATGTCAGTGTAAATTGGAACAGCTTCTCAGGAAGATAATTTTACAGTATCCAGTAAAACTATAACTTCACATTTTCTAGAACTCTGAAATTCCATTATTTGGTGTCTCCCTTTCAAAAAACATCCACAAACAGGCACAAGAAGTATGGACCAAGATCATCACTGGAAGCAACCTGAATATCCATCGACTGGGGAAGGGTTAAACATCTTGCAGTGGTCTGAGGCTCCCCATCTTTTGAGGCAGAGCCTGCCAACCTCCAGCATAGACACTGAACCTTCTAGGTGTTCAATCTTCCAAGAATCCCTTGCAGCTAGGGGGGTGGTCAGATGACCCAGGTTNGGAAAAAAAAAAAAAACTGTAAAATGAAAGTTGAGAAGTTCTGTGGCTGGGGCTCTGTTACTATTGTCTATTGGTGAGAAGAAGAAGGAAATGAAAGGATGACACGGTAGGGGTATTACAAAATGTACTCAGGGCTAGTGGGAACAAAGCAGAGTAAGGTCAGAAAGATCCTCTTTCCCCTTTATCCCCACCCCCTTCCCCTCAGCACCTATTTCCCAGCTTCAGAGAAGTTGTGAGCCTGAGGGAAACAGCACGTGGCTATTCCAAAGTTAAAAGATAAATGATAACCTAGGTGAAAATATTTGAAACATAAACATAGACAAAACATTTATTTCCATAATATGTAAAGAGTTCCTGCAGAACAATAAGAAAAAAAACCCCACTAGAATAATTTGGCAAATAAACATGCAAGATGTTCAACCTTGCTGGTAATCAGGAAATACAAATTAGAGCAACAATGAGATAACACTTTCCACTTCTCAGCCTGACCCAAATAAAAGATTGGGTCAATTTAAATCTTCTTAAAGTGCTAAGAAGACTGTGGGGAAATGGTCACACAGATATACAGCTGATGTCAGTGTAAATTGGAACAGCTTCTCAGGAAGATAATTTTACAGTATCCAGTAAAACTATAACTTCACATTTTCTAGAACTCTGAAATTCCATTATTTGGTGTCTCCCTTTCAAAAAACATCCACAAACAGGCACAAGAAGTATGGACCAAGATCATCACTGGAAGCAACCTGAATATCCATCGACTGGGGAAGGGTTAAACATCTTGCAGTGGTCTGAGGCTCCCCATCTTTTGAGGCAGAGCCTGCCAACCTCCAGCATAGACACTGAACCTGCTAGGTGTTCAATCTTCCAAGAATCCCTTGCAGCTAGGGGGGTGGTCAGATGACCCAGGTTCCACCAATCAGGTGCACCTACCCAGACTTGGAAGCAGGGACAGTCCAGAGGTGGTTGAGATGGCTTACAGACCCAGTCTCAGGCTGTGATTTAGGGCACTTTCACAGCAGACCTTACTGGTTCTCCAACCCTCCCAGTTTCTCCAAATCCCCTATTTTATTTTCAAATTTTCACTGAAATATAGCACACAAACAGCAAAGTTCACAAGTCATAAGTAATAACTTGACAAATTTTTATAAGTGAGCACACCTGTGTAACCAGCCTCTCATCAAGAAACAGAACATTCCAGTTCCCCAGAACTTCCCTATGCCCTCTTCTAGTCATGACTTCTTCGAGGGCAACCAAGGGAAATCGTGTCAATTTTTAGTGCTTCATATAAATGGCATCAAACCACGTGTGCTTGTTTGTGTCTGGCCTCTTTCCCTTAATGTTAACGTCTTTGAAATTCATCCACAATGTTACATATGGGTGCAGATCATCCATTCTTATTGCTGAGCAATATCCCATTGTCTGAATGTGACTCCATTCACTCATTCATTCTCCTACTGATGGGCACTTGGGTACTTTCTAGTTTGGGGCTCGTTATGAATAGGGCTGCTATGAACATTCATATACATGTCTTTTGGTGAACATCTGTCTGCATTACTGTTTAGTATAGACCTATCGTTGGGTCATATGGCAAGTGTATGTTTCACTTTATTAGGAATTGCCAGAGTTTTCCAAAGTGCTTACACTATTTTGCTTTCTTACCAGTCACATGTGATAGTTCTTTCTGGATACTCTACTTCCTCACCGACTCTTGGCATTTTCCATATTTTTCATTTTAGCCATTCTAGTGGGTGTATAGTGGTTATCTCATTGTGGTTTAATTTGCATTTCCCTAATGATCAAGGATGTTTAGCACCTTTGCATGTTTATCTACCCTTAGGGTAAGCCCTTTTGTGAAATGCCTGTTCAAGTCTTTGCCTTTTTTGTTTATTGGATTGATTGTCTTTTTTTCCCCAAAGTGCTTTTAATAGATTGCTTCTTTGTTTAGATTACTGTATCAGCCAGGGTTCTCTAATGAAACAAATCCAACAGAGAAAAAAAAATTTAAATTTAATTTTCTAAAGGAATCAGCTCTTGCAATCGTATAGGCAGGCAAATCTGAAATGTGTAAGGCAGGCCAGCAGACTGGAAACTCAGGCAGGATTTTTATGTTACAGTCTTGAGACAGAATTCCTTCTTCCTCAGGAGACCTCAGATTTTGCTCTTAAGGCCTCCAGCTGATTGGACTAGGCCCACCCACATTATTGAGGGTAATTTCTTCTACTTAAAGTCAACTGGTTGTAGATGTTAATCACATCTACTGACTATCTGCACAGCAACATCTAAACTAGTCCTTGACCAAATAACTGAGCAACATAGCCTGGCCAAGTTGACACAAAATTTAACCATCACAACTTCCCAGAGCTGTTTATGTTGCTTGCAACTCTGATCCCTATCGGATACACACACACACACACACACACACACACACACACACACACACACACACACACACA
>NW_007735614.1:29315-30857 GCF_000696425.1 Galeopterus variegatus
CACACACACACACACACACACACACACACACACACACACACACACACAAAATCAACAACAGTAGGCATCTCTATGTATTTAAGTGCACAGAAACAAGTCTGGAAGGATACAAGCCAAACTCATTACATTGTCACCTCAGGGAATATTCAGGATGGAAGTCAAAAGGAATTTTAACTATAGACTGTAGAGTGAAAAAAAGTTTAAAGAGTGCATTAATGTGTTAATTGTGTAATTAAAATTAATTTTAGGTGGAAGTATTTTTAAAAGAAATACTAGGGATTCATTAAGTTCCCATTATTTATTCAGCAGATATTTACTAAGCATCTACTATGTGCTAACTGTTGGAGATACAGTGTATAAGACAGTCTCTGTCCTCGTGGGGCTGACGTCATAGTGCAGGAGACAGGCAGTAAAGAAGTAAACAAAGAAATAGAAGATAATTTCTGAAAGTGTTAAGGAGTTTTCTGAAGATAAGTAAACCATGCATAGAGGCAGAGAATGAATGGGGACGTGCTATAAGTTGAATGGGGTGTTCAGGGAAGTCCTCTTTGAGGTGAAATTTGAGCTGAGCCCTGAGGGAGGAGCAGGAGCTGCCTTTGGAAAGAGCATACCAGGCAGCCAGCCCAGCAAACGCAAAGGTCATGGGGCAGGAATGGATCAGATGAGCTGGGATGAAAACCTGAGCAATACTTCTGACTTGGAAATTGAGGTCCAGAGAGGGGAAAGGACAACCCAGGGCCACAGCACTAAACATAGTGCAGCTGGGTGGGAACCAAGCTTTGAGCTGGTGGTGAGCTGCCTGGCCAGGGTGGAGACCTCTGAGCTGCTTGAAGAGCTCTATCTGCACTCCTCCCCAGAAATCCCCTTATGATTAGAGCAGAGCTTTGGAGACCCAGTCCCCCGGCTAGTGCAAGCCTTGCCCTGCAGGGGGGCCTCTGAGGTGGAGGGTCAGCAAAGCTGCCATCACTCTCTTATCTAACTGTACTGTAACAGCGGCTGGGGAGGAAGGTGCTTTCCCTGCACCATCCCATCTAATTCCAGTAGGGAGTCCTGTGAGGTGCTATTGCTATTCCCATTTTGTGGCTGCATACACCGAGGCTCAGAGAAGTTAAACACTTTGATTCCAGAGCCTGCATTCTTCACCCTTACAGTCTAGACCCTGCTGCTCTAGACCCCCAGGCAAGAGCAAGACCATCTTTTTAAAATGACAGAGACTCAGATAGGAAAGGATGATCACACTTCAGCCTTCATTAGACAGATGGGAAGACTGAGGACTGGAGAAGAAAGAAACCATTCTCTGACTATTCAGAGCCAGAGCTGGAGCTGGGTCTGCCTGCTCCCAGGGCCCCTCCAGCTTTACTCCCTGCTTCCCATCCCTTCTCTACCTTCGCGATGGACTAACTGGCCTCTAGGCTGTTGCTGCAACACACCAGGCTCAGACCTTCCTCAGGGCCTTTGCGCATGTTGTCCTTCCACCAAATCTGGCCCATCCCTTCTTTCTTGCCTTCCCTGACCACTCCATCTACAGTAGCCCTGCATGTC
>NW_007735614.1:32068-49382 GCF_000696425.1 Galeopterus variegatus
CTGGCCCATCCCTTCTTTCTTGCCTTCCCTGACCACTCCATCTACAGTAGCCCTGCATGTCGCTTTCTTACCTTGGCTTATTTTTCTTCCTAGCACTTCTCACTTTTTGTCATTACAGTAAATACTTACATAATTGCTTATTGCCCATCACTCTGCATAGAATATCAGCCCCATGAGGTCAAAGATTTTATTCACAGCTGTATTCCCAGTGCCCAACTCAGTGCCTGGCCCCCATAATGCTCAATATGTACTTGTGGAATGGATAGATGGATAAATGGATGGGTGGATGAATGGAGGAATGGATAGATGGGTGGGTGGATGGATGGATGGATAAATGGATGAATGGATGGGTGGATGGTGGGTGGATGGTGGGTGGATAGGTGGGTGGATGGATGGATGGGTTGGTGGATAGGTGGATAGATGGGTGGATGGACGGGCGGGTGGGTAGATGGACATTTCTCCCAGCATCACTTCCCACCCCTGGATTCCAGTCGGCTGTCCTGATGTGCCTCCACTAGCCCCAAGCCTGAGCAGGGAGCTCTGCATCAGCAGGAGTCTGTTTCTCACCTTCCTCTGAGGCTGGGCAGACAAAGGCCTTTGTTCTCCCTCCCCTGCCTGGCCCTCTACAGCCCAGGATGGGAAGTTGTCGGCAAGTTGGCAAATTACTCTGCTGCAACTTAACTTTGAGGTTTAACCTGTCAAGGGGCTCCCTGGGGGCCCCTGTGGCCCACAAGGGAGGGACATGATGGGGGTGTGATGGGGAGCACCATGGCCAAGGTACAGGAATGATCCCTNTCACTTCCCACCCCTGGATTCCAGTCGGCTGTCCTGATGTGCCTCCACTAGCCCCAAGCCTAAGCAGGGAGCTCTGCATCAGCAGGAGTCTGTTTCTCACCTTCCTCTGAGGCTGGGCAGACAAAGGCCTTTGTTCTTCCTCCCCTGCCTGGCCCTCTACAGCCCAGGATGGGAAGTTGTTGGCAAGTTGGCAAATTACTCTGCTGCAACTTAACTTTGAGGTTTAACCTGTCAAGGGGCTCCCTGGGGGCCCCTGTGGCCCACAGGGGAGGGACATGATGGGGGTGTGATGGGGAGCACCATGGCCAAGGTACAGGAATGATCCCTACCCAGGCAGACCCCCAAGTCCCCCAGAGCAGATTGTTTTCTTGAAGCAGGGCAGGCAGGTGGGAGGGGGGGCGGGAGGGGTGAGAGGAGCAGCTACATGATAAAGTGAGCTCTGGGTTCCCTATAGACAGCCTGGGACAGTGTTTCTTCTTGTCCTCCAGAGTTGTCCCACAGAAAGAGGCCCTCAATTAAGGCTCACAGCAGTCCCATGAGAGAGGTGCCGTCATGATGCCCATTGCACAGATGAGAAAACGGAGACTCAGAGAGTGTAAGTAGCACACCAAGGGTCACCCATGCTGGGGTGTGGAAGGCAGGGTTTGGCTCAGGTACATCCCACATCTCCATCACACTCAGCCTAAAATCCACAGTGCTTCCCTGACACTTTTTTGCTGGGTGAACTCAGCTAAGCATCTTTCTCTCTCTCTGGGTCTTGGTTTTTCTTCTCTAATGGGACCACAGGCCCACTAGACAGAGCTGCAAACCAAGGCCCAGACAGGCATGTCATTCCCCCCAGAGTCCCACAGTGTGATGCGGTCATTGCTGGATCTCCACCTGAGCCCTCTCTGGAGTTCCAGCTGTCGGCATGTCACCCAAGGCTGGGCGCTGCACGGGTGAGGAAGAGCAGAATCTCGGGAAGGTGCTGCTGACTTCTTGGGGGAGCGGCGTGTCTAGGAATCGAGGTGGCAGGCCTGGGAGATGTCTTTTCTCTGGGGTGGGAGCCTCCTTTGGAAGCCTAACTGGATGGGCAGCTACTACCCGGCTGAGCTGTCTCTACCAGTCAATGACAGTGGCCATTTGCCAGTCCCCTGACTTTGTCCAGGTCAGAATTGGATCTTGTTTAAATAAACTCAAAGGCCAGGTGGATCACTGAAGTAATGATTGGAGAATTTGACACCCTCAAGCCCACCGGCCACACCAAAACACGTTTGAGGTATCTGCATAATCAACTCATTTCCCTACTTGCTCTGAAGGCCTGTGCCTGCAGTCTGACCAGAGAATGCAGGAGGAAGTCCAGGACCTCGATGTGACAGCTGAGGCCTGCATGGCTGTTCCTGGCCTGTGTCTCTGGCCTCTTCAGCCTTTTCTCCAAATTTTCCTCTGTGCACCAAGCTGCCAGTCATTTTCCTGCACTCACCACCTGGCCTCCTGCCTCCGCGCCTTGGCACATGCTGTCTCCTCCAGTCCACTCCACAGAGGATGCTGTCTGGGTCTGAGTTCTCCCAGGAACAGACCCTCAGACAAGGATTCGAGTGCAAGGAGTATATTTGAGAGACACTCCCCAGGATCCCGTAGCAGGTGGGTAATCAAGACAGGGAAGGACGCAAAAAAAGCACATGTTATCAAACCCATCATCACTGTGGGCAACTGGACTTCAGTCCCACCAGGGAACTCTGGGAGACTGTGTGCTACATACACCTTGGAGTTATCCCAAGCAAGGGCGGCAGGAAGTGGGCCATGGATTTTCCAACTTCCCATTAGTCGTCAGCTGAGAGGTAATTCCAGGAATCGATTCCAACCTTTTGAAACTCATGTGCCCACAGCCAGACATCTGCAGTGAGCAAGAGTGAGCATCCGTCTAGGGGTTATGGGTGGAGCAGTAGCAGCCTCTGCTGTAAATGTTGACTGGCTCCTGACCTTTTCCAAGCAGACTCCTATTCACTCTTCAAAACCCAGCTCAGATGTCACCTCCTCCAGGAAGCCTTCTCTGGCCCTCCCAAATCAGGCGATCACTTCAGGGCACCCCATTCCTCACATGGACTTCTGATACTTCTAATGTCTGCATTAATCCTTTTATATCACCACCTGCCCCACCAGGAGAGAACAATTTAAGGTCGGGGCTACATCTTGGGGGTTAAGAACATACAGGTTGGTGTCATGAAGTCCTGGGTTCTACTATCATGGCCTCTCTGAACTAACTCAGGTCATCATATCTGTGTCCCCACAGTCTAACATTACTGGGCCCTCAGTAAATGTGCGGGCAATGGGATTAAATTGACATTTTCAGCTCATTGATATTTCTTCTGTCTCCTGAAGTTTCCTGGTATTTCTATTACGAACATTTTGGTTAAGCCAGTGGATCCCTTGGAATCATCTGGAGAACAATTTTAAAACTTTGGGGTCTGGAGCCCCATCCCCAGAGATTCAGATTCAGTTGTTGGAACAACTGTGCTAAACTTTAATAATAATATGAAGTCTCAGAGAAATTCTCACCCGGCTAAGGGACTCTTGAGGAGAGAGTTTGTCATGATGTCCTACATGGAAGGAGGCCAGAGGGACAGCCAACCTGGAGTACAGCTGGAAGAGGGGTCGGGAGAAATGTGGAGGATGCAGAAATCACAAGTTAAAAGCAACGAATTAGACGTACGTGCAGCCACGTGGTTAGAGCTTAAAAGCAAACATAGTGCCGAGTGGGAAGAGGGGAAAAAGCAGAGCAGTGTTTTATCCGAACACGATATAAATTTACTCAGATCCACAGTGAGACTGCGCTGTGCCTAACGAGGTGGACTCAAACTTGGCTGCCCACCAAGACGACCTGGTAACCTTTAATGACCTCTGTGCTACCTCCTACCCTAAGGCCACTGCAGTCGAATCTCTGGGGTGGGACTCAGGAGCCAGTATTTTAAAAATGTGAAGCCTGGGCTGAGAATTGCAGAACAGAGGAGTATGATTATCTTCATTCTTTGTTCCCAAAGGGCAATTTATCCTGTAATTATGTTACGAGGGCAAATATTAGTTGAGGATCTACTGTGTGCCAGGCACTGTGCTAAGAACTTTGTGTGCATTACTTCACTTGTCTCAATAACTTATGTGGTAGGTACTTTTACAGTCCCTACTTCATAGATGGGGAAACTGAGGCATGGGGTGGTGAAGTCAGTGACTGAGGACTCACGGCTCCTCAGTAACAGAGCAGGCTTGTCCCTGGAAGCTGGGGCTGCGAGTCTGACACAGGAGCCCTTGGCCATGCCTTCCCCTGTCCCCTCCAAAGCTGCTCTCTCTGACGCCCTTTGACTCAGTCAGTTCAGCAACCACAAGGAATTGTTGTTGTTGTTGTTTCCCATAAATCCCTCGTGGTCTCTCTCCTTTTTTAAAACCTCAACACACAGACAAACCCCACATCATAAAGGCGGAGTGGCTTTTGGAGGCGAGAGCTTCATTCCAAAGGTCACAGCTGTATGAGCCGTGTTTATTAGAACTTACTTTAAATTACCCCCCTAACCCCCATGAACGCGGGAAGTCTTAAAATTACTTCTCCCCAAAACTGGCGCCACCCTGCCCCGGAAGCTCTCTGACCTGCCTCATAAGGAATTATTAATTATGATTTGTTTTTATAATGGTCCACTTGGAGTCTTGGATGACACATGCTCAGACTTGCCCACTCTTTAAAAGAAAGAATCAAAGGTTCAAGGAAATCAGTTATATTTATCTAGTGGAATTGCTTGGGCTCAGCCCTGGATTTGCTATGTGACCTTGGGTAAACCCCATCCCTCTCTGGGCCTATTTCTGTAGCTGTAGAAGGACAATTCACATCTATCATAAGATTGAGAGTATCTATTTCCCAAACCGTGACTATGCCAGGGGTATATGAAAAGGTTTTAAGTTATACACGATGGACATTTTATAAGTTGTATTTTTTATTTCAACTTTTAAAATTTAACAGAGGTATAACATTTCGTTTGTAAGTGAAGATATTTCTGGTTGTTGAGATGGTCAACGGGGAGGAGGAGCTCTCCTTCACAGTTGCTCAGGAATCCTGACCGATGGGGGCTCAGCCATCCTCAGCAGGTAGCTTCCGAGGTCACCCTGGGGATCAACATCCAGCCAGCTGCCAAACACATCCCTTCCTCTCACATTCCATTGGCCAGAACTAGTCACATGGTTCCACCCAGATGCAAAGACAGTTGGGAAATGTAGTCCCCTGGCTGGGCAGCTACTTACCTATAATACCTCTACACTTTGGAGGAGAAGTATGAATCTTTGGTGGACCCTTGTCCATCTCTGCCTTAGTATTCTCTTTTTAAATGAATAAGTTAAGGAGTAGAGGTTTGCCATCCCAGTTATCAATGAATTAAAGTACAATATGCATTTTCTATATGTGAACGTTCATTCTATTTAACGTTCAGGTTTAGTCTATAGCTACAGTCATCAAGACATTCTGGTATTGGCAGAAGGACACACACACAGATCAGTAGAAAGAACAGACAACCCAGAAATGGACCCACCAAGATATGCCCAACTGATTTTTGACAAAGATGTGAAAGCAATTCAGTGAAATAGGGGTAGCGTTTAGAACAAATAGTGCTGGTAATTGGACATCCCTATGCAAGAAAAAAAGGCACATTGACCCAAACTTCATACCTTATACAAAAATGTACTCAAAATGGATCACAGACAAATTAAAAAATAAAACTATAAACCATTTAGAAAACAAGTGGAAGAAAAATCAATCTTCGGGATGTAAGGCTAGGCAAAGAATTATTAGATGTGAGCACCAAAAACATGAATTAGAAAAGGAAAAAATTTGTAAATTGGACCTCATCAAAATTAAAAACTCTTGCTGTGTGAAAGGCCCTGTTAAGAAGACGAAAAGACAAACTACAGACAGGGACAAAATATTTGCAAACCACATAGACAAAGAACTTGTACCTAGAATGTACCAAGAATTCTCAAAACTCAGCAGTAAAAAAAACAAAGCAAGTAAGAAATGAGCAAAAGACAGGAACAGACACTGAAGAGGATGCACAAATGCAAATAAGCACATGAAAAGAAGTTCAACATCATTAGTTATTAGGGAAATGCAAATTAAGGCCAAAATGAGATATTATTACACACCTGTCATAATGACTAAAATGAAAAACAGTGAGAACACTGAGCACTGGTGAGGACTGGAGATCACTCATACCTTCCTCCTGGGAACGTGAAATAGTACAGTATTCTGGAAAACAGTTTTTTAAAAACTACTGTACAACCCGGAATTTCCACTCTTGGAGATAGAAATGAAAACTTTTTTTTTTTTTTTTTTAAAGATGACCGGTAAGGGGATCTTAACCCTTGGCTTGGTGTTGTCAGCACCACGCTCAGCCAGTGAGCGAACCGGCCATCCCTATATGGGATCCGAACCCGGGGCCTTGGTGTTATCAGCACCGCACTCTCCCGAGTGAGCCACGGGCCAGCCCGAAATGAAAACTTATGATCACACAAAAACCTATACATAGATGTTCATAGCAGCTCTCTTCGTAGAAGGCAAAAACTGGAAACGACCCAGATGCCCTTCTATGGGTGAGTAGTTAAAGAAACTGTGGCACACCTGTGCCATGCACTGCCACTCAGCAATAAAAAGGAATAAAATATTGGTACATGCCAAAATTTGAATGAATCTTCGGAGAATTATGCTGAATGAAAAAAGCCAATCCCAAGAGGTTACACACCAAGTGATTCCATTTATGTAACATTCTTGAAATCACACAATTATACAAATGGAGAACAGATTAGTGGTTACCTTGTATCAGGGGCAGGGTTGGGGTGGGAAATGGATTTGGCTAGAAAAGGGCAGTGGGGATCCTGGTGGTGATGGGAATGTTCTGTATCTCGACTCTATCACCGCCAATATCCTTGTTGTGAGATAGCACTATTGTCTGGCCAGATGTTATCATTGAGGGTAACTGGGGAAAGGGTGCTTGGGATCTCTCTGTTTATTTCTTCCAACTGCATGTGACTCTATAATAATCTCAAAAGAAAAAAAAGCTTAGTAAAGACCATAGTATACAATTTTCTGTACCCAGACACTACCGAATGTAATTGTATCTTTGGTAGCATGGAGGCACTGTGAGAATGTCAAACGTCAGATGTAGTGCACTGACTCAGCAATGGATGGCCTGGGTTCAAATCTCAGCCTACCAGTCCTCTCACCTCCCTGGGCTTCAGTTTCCACACCTGCGGGTGGCTGAGCATGCGAGGACCTAACTCATAGGGCTGTTGTGTTGACACCATGAGATGATCCAGGAAATATGCAGAGCACTGTGCTCGCTTGCAGTCGCTGCTCAGGAAATGCAATGCTGCTTTTTGGAGCCATGGCACAGGCTGTGGCAGGTGGAGGAAGGGACCTCAGGACATCCTCTAATAGCTCCAAATTGGAATCGAGACCTGCCACCCAGGGTTTTTTTTTGACTCCTTTGTCACAATGAAGTGTCTACTGGATGGGCTGTTCCATTCTGCTGAGGTTGGCCTGGTTGGTTCTCATCTGCCCTCTGCCTCTGGTTTGTGCTTTCTTAGACGTTTCTGAGTGAAGGACTGAGGTGGAACCTGTGGCTGCGGCTGCCTGGGTGGAGACACAGCCCAGGGGCTAGCCACTGTAAGGCAGTAGAGAGAAGCAATGGAACTAATGGTTACTGCACACCTACTGTGTGCCTCATGGTTTCCATGCTCCAACCCATTGAATTCTCCCAACAGTCTTGAGCAATAGGTATTATTATTATCCCTGCTTTATTTAGGAGAAAACAGAGACTCAGAGAAGTGAGTGGTCTTGTCCGAGGTCGTGGGCTTGTCTGAGGTTGTGCAACTAGTAGATGGCAGAGCCAAGATCCGAACCCTGGTCTGTTGAATTTAAATCCTGTGTCATTTTCACTATTAATAATAACCTTACCACTTATTAGTAAAGTATCTATTATTAATAAGTTATTACGCTTAGCTCTTTACACTGAGGAATTATCATCCTCCCTTTTTAGAGAGGAGGAAACAGGGATTAGGAGAGGTGAGTTGTTAAAATGGACACCAGCTCTCAAAAAACAGCCAAATGATGACAGCTCTCCCTGTGTCCCTGAACTTGCCACCAGCGCCAGCTCAGCCAGCCGAGACCACTCACGCTTTAAGACATGCTGAGTCAGCAAACAGCAGGACCTTGAGATACGTTGCCTGGGCAGGCTGTGGGCATTTAAACTTCAGCTTCAGCCAAGACAGCCAGAGCTTCCTCTGGGAGCTGGATGGGGTCATTGGGGGGACCACTGAGGGACCCCTGCCCCGCCTCCGGCCTGGCAGACAGAGTGGCAGTTGGAAGAGGCTCGAGGTGGCAGTGGTGGTGACAACTTCCTTTTGAGTAACAACATTTACTGAAAAGCAATTCTGCTTTTAGCAGCAGAAGTTCACAACCCTTGCAAGCAGGCGCCTAAGAATACCTCCATAACCACAGTTCAGAGATTCACACAGACTTCCTTCTGCGCTACCTCCAGGAGAGTTTCACATTTGGTGAGGAGGGAAAACCAAATACCACAATTATTGGAGGGGGCGGGAGGGGTGTGGAGAGGGAGTTGAAGCTAAGGGGGCCAGGTGGCACCAACCGCAGTCCCCAAGGCCTCCATAGGCAGCCTCCGGGTGGTGGCCCAGCCTCTTGCCCTCAGTTACTGGAAAGACAGCGGACGGAGCTCAGAGTGAAACCAACGGGTTGACAATTTCTCTTCCTTTTACAAGAAAAAGAAAGTGATTGTCCTTGAAGCCAGCACTACTTTGGAGGCCAGGGACTTACCCTGGCCACCCTGCAAATTAGAGGCACGGCCACACTGTCCCAGAGGCTGCAGGCCCCCGTGTGTTGCTCCTTCATTAGTGCTGGAGCCCTACAAATGGCTTGTTTTATCTGTCACCAAAAATCCAATCTGCACTTGGGAGAGGATGGCCTTAAATGTTAAGAGCTCACCCAGGCTGGGGCAGTTGTGGGATGGCTGAGGCCGAGGGAGAAGGCACAGGTGCAGAAGGGATGGGCTGTGCCAGGCAGAGCCAGAAGGCTCCAAAAAGCAGCTCTAAGAAGATCCTTGTCCCCACCCAATCTGGCCTCTGCACTCACGTGGACCCAGAGACAGCTGAAGTGGAAAGATTCCGGCTTTGGGGGTCATGGGGGTATGGGTTCAAATCCCAGCTCTGCCATTTGCTGGCTGTGTGACCTTACCTCTCTGAGACTCAGTTTCCTCACCTTTAAGATGGTGATAATAATAGGAAGTCAGGTCATGATGCTCTTCTGCTCAAAACCCTCCCATGTTTCCCACCTTTCTTTGCAGAGACCCCGAAGTTCACTCCATGCCTTCCAGGCCCTACCTGATCTGTCCTCTGCTCCCCTTACAACCTTACCCCTTCCTATCCTCTCTCTCTCTCTCGTTCCCTCTCTTCCAGCCATGCTAGGATCCTCTTTTTTCCTCCAGCATGCCAAGGTCACCCCTGCCTCAGGGACTTTGCACTTGCTGTTCCCTCTGCCTGGGGCATCATTTATCTCTTTGCCCTGCATTAATGGCTTCCCAAAGCACTTACCACTACCTGATGTTATAATTGTGGGGGGTTATTACTCCCCACCCTCCAGACTGTAAACTTCAAGGGGCAGAGTCCAATTCTACACTGTTCTCGATTAAATCTTCAGAGGCTGGCACATAGTAGGTGCTCATCCGATGTTTGCTGAGTGAACAAATGCGGGGTTATGTGGTGAGGGTGGAAGAGGGCTGCGTGCCAACTGTTTAGAACCAGCACAGAGGACTTGCTCACCAAATCTTACTTCATTTTCTCCCTGCCCAGCACCAACCGTGTGCCATGCACTTATTGAATTCCAGATGCAGAAACAAGGCCCGAGAGCCCAACCTGCCATAGCTCCCAGTGGGGTGAGGTTTGAATTCTGGTCTGCAGGACTCTTGGCCTCCAGGTTGATGGTGGCGGTGTCTGGTATGGCCTGAGCCCTGGCTGGTTGGGATCTGGCTGAGAGAAGTGGCTGGTTGTCCCATCAGACCCTTGAGAGAGGGCTCTGGCTTTGAGGGACTCCAGCCAACATCAGGGCTTGGGACTGCAGTTCATGTCCCTGCTTTCCTGTCCCTCAGTCCCACATTCTCTCCAAAAGCAGAATGCAAGTCCCACAGCCCCATCAAGGAGGCCCAGGGTTCCCAGAATGGGGCTTCCTCAATTTTCCGTTTGTGGAAAGTTCTGTCCCAGAAAGGACAGATAACTTGAGGAGCTGCTGGATATGGCGGAAGCCTTTGAGACTGGGAAATCCTGGGAGTCCTCGGTCTCGGCACCCAGCCAGTTCTCGAAGAAGAGGGACTTTCCAGAGAAGTCAGCCTCCTGGCTTCCTCTGAGCCTGCTCAACGACTGCAGGCCCAGGACTGCATGCCTCAGTTTCCCTGTTTTTACTTCTTAGAGAGGTCACAGAGTCGGAGGGTGAGCAGCCCCACACAAGTGCTTATTTCCCCCAGGTTTGGTGTGTAGGAATTGTGGAACCATAATCTAGCCTCTCCCAGACCCCAGGATGAGACTCCCCCAACTCCTATCCCCAACCCTGGACTCTGAGCCAAGCTGGGCATAGAGCCGGTCTGGGGCAGGCTGGGCAGTTGCCTGTGGGTGTTGCCCAGAGCTGGGAGTACTGCCTCCGCCTATCTGTCCCCCATCAGAGCTGCCTCTGCTGTATGAGGACCCTTCCTACAACTACTACAACAAAGGAATACGAGTGAGACACCAGGAAGGACTTTTTCCTGATGCTTTATCATACTCACAGGTGATCGTACCCATTAAACCCCTTAGAGCAGGCTTGCTTACCAGCTGCTCACAGGCCGGATCCAGTCTAGAGATTTGCTTGGTTTGCCCCTTGAAGTATTTTTTAAAAATGTGAATCAGTTGCCAACATTTGAAAAACCAGAAGATTTCACATAAAATCCATTTCTCTGGCTTTTTCTGAAAAATGAGAAGATCTGGCCACATTAAGCCCACATTCCTGCTGGATACAGGAGTGCTAGAGTGGGGTCATGGGGGCCCTTTCAGGGAGGCACATGGTAGCTGATCTCCAATTTCACATAAAATCCATTTCTCTGGCTTTTTCTGAAAAATGAGAAGATCTGGCCACATTAAGCCCACATTCCTGCTGGATACAGGAGTGCTAGAGTGGGGTCATGGGGGCCCTTTCAGGGAGGCACATGGTAGCTGATCTCCTGTTCGCCCAGTCCCTGTGTGGCCCACCTTCCTCATATAAGTTGCCCACCAGGGCCCTGAAGTGTGAGTAGTTCACCAGACAAAGAGGGGTGGAAAAGGATTCTAGGAAAGGGGAACAGCACATGTCAGTGAGATTCATTGATTAAAATTCACTCAACAAGTATGTATTGATGCTTATTGTATGCACGGAGGCATATAGCAGGAAACTAAATAAATCAAAATCCCTGCCCTCCGTAGCTCATTGTCTCACCCCATGGTTCTCAACTGGTAGTGATTTTGTCCCGACACTTGGCTATGTCCGGAGATATTTGTGTTTGTCACAACTGGGTGGAGGGAGAGTGCTAGTGGCATCTAGCGGGTAGGGGCCAGGGATGCTGGTAAACTAACCCTGCAATGCGCAAGACAGCCCCATGCAAGGAATGATCTGGCCACAAATGTCAGTAGTGCCGAGGATGAGGAACCCTGTTCTAGGGGGAGACAGATGCTAAACAGGACAAGCCAATAAATGCATAATCTGAAGCCCGGGCTGCTGAGCGCTTTCTGATGAAACTACTCAGAACGCGGTGATGGGAATTAGGAGGGGGTGCAGCTGTCCGTTTGAGCGAGACTGGAGGATGGGAAGGAGCAGTTCCTGAAAAGATTGTGGCACCCCTGGCAGGGTGGCCCCTCGCATTGTGGTTGCCCACTGAGTGGCCCTTTCCTTCTTCCTTGCTTTGTCCTCACCGTGGCCTTGCTTGCGGAGCAGGGCTCAGTGTTCCTGACCACACTTCACAGATGAGAGCCCTGGCCTGGCATCACAAGCCCCTAAGAGGCTTACCCAGCACCCCTGATCACTCTTATTTGGTGTCCTTGGACTGCCTGGAGATGGTGACAATTTCTGAATTGCCTTCTGTCATTCAGTCAGTCAACAAACATCTATCAGGAGCCCTCTGTGGCCTAGTGGCATGGAGCAACTTCAGATGAGCTGCTCAACACAGTCACAGCACGTTGGAGGTACACAGATAAGATTAGTCAAAGGAATGAAAGGAAGGGATAAAGCAATAGACAAGCCCCAGTCTGTTAGGATAATGATCATGGCCAGCATTGATGGTGACACAGTCACAGCACGTTGGAGGTACACAGATAAGATTAGTCAAAGGAATGAAAGGAAAGGATAAAGCAATAGACAAGCCCCAGTCTGTTAGGATAATGATCATGGCCAGCATTGATGGTGCACCTGCTGTGTGCCAGGCCCATCCTAAGCCCTGTGTGAGGGTCACACCTCTGGGAGAAAGGGACAACAACCATCCCCACTTCCAAGGTGTGAAGACCAAGCAAGGTGCAGAGAGGGGATTGCCAAGGCTTCGTGGCAAGGCAGTGGCAGGGCTGGGACTGGAGCCCAGGACTCCTGGGTCCTGGGCTGTCCCCACTGCCTTGGCATTTTGTGTGCTCTGACTCAATTGACTGTGCCACCAACCCTGTGAGGTAGTTGCTGGCAATATCCCATTTTACAGATGAGGAAGTGGAGGCTCAGAGAGGGGAAGTGACTTGCCCAAGGTCACATAGTATGTGTGTTTGAATCTAGATTCCACACTTTTAACCATCAAGCCCTGCCCTTCAAAAGCCCTGGCTGCCCCTTAAGAAGAGTTCATTAGTCCCAAGGGGTTGGGGAGGGAGAGTGGGCCAGGGAGTTAAGCCCTCCAGGGTCTGCAGGACCAGGCAGGAAGCTCTGGAGGAGGCAGGGTCCCCAGTGGGCAGATGGGAGCAGGTGGGCCTGGGGAACCGCCAGCCTTCCGCCCCCACGTGCAGGCACACCCGCCAGGAGAGGCTGCCCCGTGGCGTGCTCCAGGCTGACAATGGCTCCTTGTGTCTGTGTGGATGGTGGGAGAGGGGAGGCATTGTTTTCCAGGACACCTTCCCGCCAAGGCTGGCTGCGGGCAGTCTCTGTCCTAGGATGCTTGGCATGGGGCTCTTCCGGGCACCAGAGGGAGGTGCGTGTGTGTACATGTGTGTGTGACGAAGGAGTGTGTATGGCTGTTCTGGTCCACATCGGAGCCTTGCCTGTGGCTCCCTGTGTGGTGGGGGTGAGGGCATGTGTGTCTGACTGTCGGAGAGTGCCCACGCATGTCTTGCACCCCTGTGGCCGTTGTGTCTGAGCAGGCTTGTGGCTTTGGGCGTCTATTGTGCTATTGTGTCTGCGCCTGTGTGTCTCCCTGGGTGTGGCTGTGACTGTGTTTGTGCATCTGGCCTTGTGTGTGGCTCTATGTGCCTTTGGCTTGTGTGTCCGCATGTGTCTGAGCCTGCCCGTGTGTCTGTGTCTCCACCTCCCTGTGGTCTGTGTGTGGAGCATCTTGACACCATGGGAAGGTAGCATGGTTTCGGAGTGAGGGTTGCGTCCCACTTTCCACTGATGGCCAGTAGGTGGGGAGGGGGGCAGAGGGGACCACAAGCACAAAGCTGGGAGGCAGGACCGAGCTGGGGGGTTTGCAGGAGCAGCCAGGAGGCCCAGCAGCTGCAGCAGAGTGAATGAAGGCAGCGCAGGGCAGAGGACATCAGGGGCCACTGCAGGCCAGAGTCCTAAGCGAGATGGAGCCACTGGAGGGTTTGGATCTGGGAGTGACGTGGTCTGACTGTTTTGTGGTGGTGCCTGTGGCTGTGAGTGGTGAACGGATTGCAGGCAAGCGTGAAAGCTGCTGGGGGTTACCTTGGCCTACGAAGCACTTCCATGACACATCCCCAGGCGCCCCCCACCCTAGGGCAGGAACTGCAACTCCCCAGCTTGCAGAAGTAGAAACTGAGGCCCAGGGAGGAGAAATGCCTGCAAAGCCTGGAAGTCTGGGAGCTGGTTCGACAGTAAAGCCAGATCTCATCCTCCTCCACCTTGGCTGCCTGCCCCTTCCCAAATCCTTTCCTGTCCTGAGGCTCTGGTGGCACCTGTGCTAAAGATGGAGAATCTGGAGTTCTTGTCAGGACAGTAAAGCCAGATCTCATCCTCCTCCACCTTGGCTGCCTGCCCCTTCCCAAATCCCTTCCTGTCCTGAGGCTCTGGTGGCACCTGTGCTAAAGATGGAGAATCTGGAGTTCTTGTCAGGAACCAGAACTTTGGAGCCAGAGGGCTTGGATTCAAATCCTGCCTCTGCCACTGAACAGCTGTGTGACCTTGGACAAGTCACTTAGCCAATCTGTGCCCTAGTTTTCTCATCTGCAGAATGGAAATAATGATCACACTGACCTTCAAAGTGCTGTGCCACTGATACCTATGCATAAAACCATTCCCTCTCTGCCTTATCTCCAATGAACTGATCTCCTTCTAACATACTACATGTTGTATTTACTTGCTGTGACGCTAGAGTGCCAGTTCCATAAAGACAGAACGTTTTGGGTATTTCATTCACTGCTAAAGTCTAGAACAGTGTCCTGCACACAGTTGCTGCTCATTACACTTTTCTTGTGTGAACCAGGTAATGTGTAAAATATCAGAACATGGCCTGTCACATAGTGAGTGGGGCAGGAGTGTTAACTATTATTATTAACTGGGGAGTGGGCTTGGGGCTGGGCATTTGGAAGCAGAAAAGCCCAGTCAGTCCCAACTGGGAATGGGGTTCTGGCCCCTTTTCTGCACTTCCTTCTCCCTTTTGGATCTGCTTGGCCCTCTCTGGGCTGGACATCTCCTGTCTTTCGTCTCTGTGGTCTGAAGATAGGATGGCTCTGGAGGGTGCTATGAGTGGTGGTTTGATGCCACTGTGAGGGATCTGTGACGTGGTTTCCACACCTGACCACAGCTGATCCAGAGGCTGCATGGCCTCTGCTGTCTCAGGACATTTGCTATATTGGGGACTGACCACCCCACTGCCCAGGGCCCAGTCTCCCTGTCAGCAACAACAAACAGAACCTTCTGGGTCTGGGGCAAAAATGTCCTACCAATGGCACAAGGAGGTGTGGCAATATTTGTGAAGCCAGTGTGTGTGTTGAAGAAGCAGCTTCGTGAGCATAAATCTTTCTAACAAAGAATGAAAGGAGAGGGCTCAGCCTCAGAGACCAATTGGGTGGTGTGGTGACTTCCCAATGTCATCATGTCCAGCCCCCTGGTCATTGTTTCTGGGCTTCTGAGGAAGGCCAGGAGCTGGAGGGGAGCAGGGCCCAGGCAGAGAGGCCCCCGTCCTCTCACTTCCTTCCTGACTCCCGGCCCTGGCGCAGACTTGCTGTGGGTGCCAGAGGTTGCTCAGGAGAAGTGGAGGTGGGGGCTGGCCGGGGTGGGCATAGTCCCTCCCTCCAGGACCGGCTGGGGTGCAGGGGCGTTGTTCAGCATAACGCAGACTTGCTGTGGGTGCCAGAGGTTGCTCAGGAGAAGTGGAGGTGGGGGCTGGCTGGGGTGGGCATAGTCCCTCCCTCCAGGACCGGCTGGGGTGCAGGGGCGTTGTTCAGCATAACTGGACAACCCCACCCTCTCCTCACACTGCTGCCAGGTTTCAGGCCTCTCTTCCCAGTGCTGCATCCACCCCACATTTACTGAGCACCTACTATGTGCCTAGCCCTCAGGGGACAATGAAAAGGCCCTGAGTAGGGAATTGCTTGGCCTGCTTTGCAAAACTGCGGGAAGGCCAGTGTGGTTGGAGCTGGGTGGTGAGGTCAGGGAGATCAGGGGTCAGATCACACAGGGCCTCCAGGCATAGGGACTTCGGAGTTTTTCCTAGGTGTACTCTAGATCCACTGGAGGGCTCTGAGCAGGACAATCATGGCCTGTGCCTTTTTAATTCATGCCACAAAAGGGGCATTGCCTTTTTAAAGGATCTCTCTGGCTGCTCTGGGGAGAATACACTGGAAGGGGGACTGGGGAGGAGCGTGGGCTGGAGTGGTGGCCATGGTGCTGGTGAAAAGTGGGGCTTGGGGTGTTTTGGAGTGTGTTTTGAAAGTTGGAGCCAACAGGATTGCCTGATGGATGTGGGGATTTGGGGCCTGGGGTGGGGGGCAGTGAAGTGAAGAGTCAGGATGGCTTCAGGGTTTCTGGTCTGAGTACCTGGGCAGCTGGCGGGACCGGTTTCTGTGATGGAGATGTGGATGGAGGAGCAGATCTGGGGGCAAGTGCTGCCCTCTGTCCTGGGCATGCTGAATTGGGGTGTTCTGGAGGCAGGTGAACAAGGAAAGCTGTCATCTGCTACCACCCTATCGTCTCTGCCCTGGTTCTGACACCTACTACCTGCCCCAGGACAATTGCGACAGCTGCCCAATTGTCCTCCTGGCCTCTCTGTTCCAGCCTTTCTTCTTCCACAACCGTTGAGCTTATCTTCAGAAAGCACAACTCTAGATCCTGCCTCTACTCTTCTCTAAAACCATCAATGGCTCCCCAGTGCCACCTGGAAAAAGTACAATCTACCCTGACCGCCCTCTGCAGCCTCGTCCTCCATGTGGCCCACCAGGAGGATGACCCTTGGTTCCCCAGACGAACCCTGTCCCTTCCACCTCCTCACCCTTGCTCAAGCCCTTCCTGCCAGTGGAAGTGCCCGTTCTCATCCCACCCCATGGATGAGTTTAAAGGTCTTGCCTCCAATGTCTGTAGCCTTTTGTTTGTTTCTTTCTCTCAGGACATATCACACCACGCTTTGAATTACACTTATTTATATCTTCCCCTCCTCCCTGAGGGCAAGAAGGTGCCAGATTTATTTCTGGGCTTGGCGCCAGGCTCAGAGTTGTTCCTTGTTAGATTCGATGGCTGAGCTGTTGAAGAAGCTGCACTTGTGGTGGTCTGGACATGCCCAGCACTCATCCCCCTTTTTCTGGACACAACACTGATTTACCCTTGGGTGCCACCAGCCCTTCAGTCCACGTGGATCAGGCGAGTTGACCCCATCCCCATAGTGGACTCATGACCCAGGCCTGGCCAATCAGAACATCCCAGGCCCCTGGCTACCTCGATTGGCTCAGGGATGGGCACATGACCCAATCAGAGTCAAAAGAACTCAGTTCTGTGACTCTGGAATAGAAGAAAGATGTTGTTGCCTCGAGGTGGCTGAGCTTGTTGGATGTCAGCCTGGAGCAGCCATGGCCACCGGGCCACATGAGAGGAGAGACTGCCCGAGAATGCAGCCACCGCAGGGCAAAGCCAAGCTGAGAGACGGAGACAGCCCGAGGCTGAAAAACATCCCTGGTGCTCCAGGATCCAGCTGTGTCTGCAGCAGACCTAGTCCTGACCTTCTCAGTTATATAAGTCAATGAATTTTCTCTCTCATTCTCTCCTTTTAAAACCCAATTTGGGAGTCCTCCCTCCAGA
>NW_007735614.1:50321-66718 GCF_000696425.1 Galeopterus variegatus
AGAATGTATGAGAAAGGGGAACAGTCAGGTGGAAAAAGCGCAGAAACAGAGGCAGTTCGGAAGATCCTGACAGAAGCAGATACGCTGATAGTGGCAATGAACTAGTCCCCCTTCCAGTCATTCCTCCACTGCCTCCTTCCTAACAGAACTGCCTTTGCTCATTTTGCTCGAGAATTCCCCACCCCCATCCCATGGCCTCTGGGACAGTGGACCTCAGCCAAGCTCCGAAGGGTGGATCCCAGTGGCTCTGAGCCAATCACAGTGTCCCTTTCCCCCCACTGCTGATTGGTGTGGGCTTCGTATAACTTCGTATAATGTATGCTATACGAAGTTATGTCTCCTGCGGGGCAAAATCACCCGACTGAGCATCTCTTCTGTAAGTAAATTGCTTCTCACAGGACCAAGCCCAAAGCAAGTGCTCAGTAAATAGCAGCAATGATAATTTAGTGATAATGATTCTGAGGATGGTCATTTGGGAACTTTGGTATCTCTCAGTGAGAGCCAGATTGGGCTTACTTAAGGGGGAAGAGAACTTATAGGAGGAACATGGGTGAGCTCACAGAATGTATGAGAAAGGGGAACAGTCAGGTGGAAAAAGCGCAGAAACAGAGGCAGTTCGGAGGATCCTGACAGAAGCAGATACGCTGATAGTGGCAATGAACTAGTCCCCCTTCCAGTCATTCCTCCACTTCCTCCTTCCTAACAGAGCTGCCTTTGCTCATTTTGCTCGAGAATTCCCCACCCCCATCCCATGGCCTCTGGGACAGTGGACCTCAGCCAAGCTCCGAAGGGTGGATCCCAGTGGCTCTGAGCCAATAACAGTGTCCCTTTCCCCCCACTGCTGATTGGTGTGGGCTGTGTGTAGAAGGCCATTCTGGCCAATGAAACGTGTTGAGAAATCTGCTGGAGGCTTCTGGGAAAGGTTTCCTTGCTCTTCAAAAGAGATAGAGAGTCACCTCACTTAGCATAATGCAGAATTTCCTTCTTTTTAAAGGCTGAATATTTCGTTGTATGTATATTTCACAGTTTCTTTATCCATTCATTCTTTGATGGACATTTAGGTTGGTTTCCACATCTTGGCTATTGTGACTAATGCTGCAATGCACATGGGAGTGCAAATATCTGTTTGAGATCCTGATTTCAATAGTTTTGGATAAATACCCAGAAGTAGGATTGCTGGATCATTATGCTAAGTGAAATAAGCCAGTCACAGAAGGACAAATATTTATGATTCCAATAGCCAAACTCACAGAAGCAGAGAGTAGAATGGTGGTTGCCAGGGGCTGGGGTACTCAACAGGTACAAAGTTTCAGTTATGCAAGATAAATTAGTTCTTAAAGTCCTCTGTGCAACATCATGCCTATAGTTAACAATCTCGTATTGCATGCTTAAAAAATTGTTAAAAGGGCAGGTCTCATGTTAATGTTCTTACAATAAAACATTTATAAAACATTATGTGGAGCTCTTAGTGATTGATACCCATGTTTAAAAATACATATATATGTAAGTTCTTATATAAAGGGAAAAAAAAGAGAGACAGGCACCTCTCTCTCCAGTGCGTTGGGAAGGGTTTGTGATGACTGGAGCAGCACCAGCCGTCCTGAATCAATGACAAGATCCAGTTGGAGGGCAAAGCCCAAGTCCTAGAACCTGGGTGCTTGCTGATGTCACTAAGCCCTCTCTCTCCAGTGCGTTGGGAAGGGTTTGTGATGACTGGAGCAGCACCAGCCGTCCTGAATCAATGACGAGATCCAGTTGGAGGGCAAAGCCCAAGTCCTAGAACCTGGGTGCTTGCTGATGTCACTAAGCTGCGGAATTACCTAATCCCCAATTCCCCATTATTTCCAAACACCCCATCTGTGAGACAGTCAGTTTCCTTACTTTTCAAGCCTCTAGGTTGAGTTTCTATCCCTTGCAGTCAAGAACACTGGACTATGTGCTAAATTCTATGGATAACTTGTTGCTTCCAAATTATTTTCAACATTTCCCACCTGCCTTCTGAGTAATGCTGAGGGACTCAGTGTCACTACCGGGGAGGCTGGACACCAGGATCCTCATCTGGTTGCCAGGCACATCCTGTGGACTGGAGATGTACTCAGGGTTCAGACAGGAGGACTGCCAGGAGACTACCTGCCAGCTCCTCCATAGAGTTCAGATTCTGCCTTTCTGGGCCTTGGTTTCCTCATCTATAAACTGGGGATGGTAATGGGGCCTCTTATGTCATAGGGTGTTGTGAGGATTAACTTGGAGGGAAGGATGAGGACCTCGACAGGCTCGATGTAGGTGGCCTGTGCAGAGTGAGACTGGCAATCTCAAGAGGTGAGACTGGGTGGAAATAAAGAATTCAACCAAAGCAAGTAAAGAAGCTGTTGGGAGAAGCTGGAGCCCCTGAAAACCACCCGAGGTGTGGGGGAGACACCAGGGTCTCTATCTTCAGGGGAACATAGCTTTCTCCAGCAGGCAGGTGGGGGACTGAGGGACACCCAGGCGATAAGCCAGAAACAGTCGAGGCAGTGTTCATGCCTCCTCCTTCCAAAGGTCCCACAGTGTCACCAGGGCTCAGGGGCCTCCCGCTTGAGGCCATGGGAATCCCCAGCCCCACTGGGATTCAGGCCTGATGCTCCACATTGGGCCCTGAACACCTACCTGGCTCCCCCCGGGTACTCGAGGGCCTCGCTGTCACCGGATGGATTGAGCAACTCAACCAAGTGTACATTTTCCAGCTCATGCTAACCACCATTCATTCACTTCCCCTCTTGTCACCAATCAGTTGTTCCTTGTCATTTCTTGGGGGACACTGTGACCCTTCCTGTGAACTCTCTGTGATGCGCTCTGGAACCTGACTCACCCTGAGGTATCACCTTTGTCTCTAAAACCCCTGGCCTGGTTCTCATGGAAACACATAACAGTAATGATGATGATGACAGCCACCAATTCCAGCAGCGTCCTGAGCACTTCCATGTACAACTCCCAGGTGGGCACCATGATTACCCACTTTTCTTTCTTTCTTTTTTTTTTTTTTCTTTTTTGGTGGCTGGACGATATGGAGATCCGAGCAGCCCTTGACCTTGGTGTTAGTACCACGTTCTCAACTTTCATTTTCTGATGAGGAAATTGGGGCCCAGAGAAATTGAGTAACTCGTTAATAAGTAAAAGAGCCATGATTTGAACCCAAGCAGTCAGGTATAGAAATTCAATCATGTGTACTTAGACATTTAGCAAAGCACCTTTGTCGAAAAAAGTTATGAAGAAAAAATTGGAAATTCTCTTTTTAAGTGTATCATCAGTTCATCAATTCATCGAACAGACATTTTTGTAGTAGATACCATGTGCCTGGAAGATGCTTTTCACTGGGGACATGGAAGTGAACAAACAGATGCGGTCCCCGCCCCCCTGGAGTAGAAAAAATTGGAAATTCTCTTTTTAAATGTATCATCAGTTCATCAATTCATCGAACAGACATTTTTGTAGTAGATACCATGTGCCTAAAAGATGCTTTTCACTGGGGACATGGAAGTGAACAAACAGATGCGGTCCCCGCCCCCCTGGAGCTCACAGTCTAGTGAATGCCATCAATCGACTGAGGATTTAACATTTGCAATTGACACCACCTCGTACCTATTGTGACCAGAACTGTATGAGATTCTGAGGAGGAAAGACTGTGGCCTTTCTGGGCTTTTGGCTCACTACAATTACTTCAACAAAGAGACCTTAACCTTGGGCCGCCCACTGCAGAGTTGGGATGTGAGGAGAAAAACCCAAAGGATTTAGAGGGACAATGTGACATCGCAGAAGATGCAGGACTGTGGGGTCAGACTGGCTGGCCCCAAATCTGGCCCTGGCCCTTGTCAGTTTGTCACTTAGGGCAGGCCATGTCCTCTCTCTGCTGGATGCCTCAGTTTCCTCATGTGGAGATAGGGACAATGAGTCCCTCCCAGGGTCATCGTGAGGATCCAATGCGTCAGTTATGTGTTAAAAGATATTTGCAGTTCAACTCCAAGTCCGCCTAGGGAAGATGATTCCAGAAAGGCCAAATGATGAAGGCTCGTTGTCTTTGCAAGCCTCATCTGGGCTCTAACGGGTGTCACAGACCTCAGTGGCTAAGGAACTCAAGGTCCCTTCAACAAGGAGGTGGCTGGATGGGGACTGTCACAACCTGGAGGGGGTCATGACTCAGCCTCCAAGGGGAACATGCCCCACTCCTGCCAGAAAGCCATTTTCTTTTTTTTCTTAAAAAGAAAATGTAATTTTATTAATATTATTTTTTTACATTCCAGGATGTTGCGGAGCAGTTGGGAGGGAGAAAATGTGATGGAAGAAAGAGGAAGGAGGAGGGGCAGGATTGAGGCCTGTGGCAGCCCCCACATTCCCACAGGGGAAACTGGGGGGCCTCCAGTGGTGGCTTGGTCATCACCAGGCTGAGTGCAGATGTCAGGGGTGTGTGGCAAAAGCCCTTGCTCCCCACCACCCCAGCTCAGGAGCCCAGGGACCTTCTTGCTGTGGCTTGGTGGTCAATGTTGGGCTGGTTGCTTGTGTTGGGGGGGCGTGGCCAAGGCCCGAGGCCCCCAACCTCAGGACTGGTTGAGGGTGATGAGGGGCATGGCTGAGGTCCCCGGCCCTACCCCCTTTCTGGCTTGGTAACCCAGGGTACTTACAGTCCTTTTAGGTGTTACAGGTGTTCTTTGATGAAATGAGACCTTTACTAGTTAATATCGAACTTTGTCTCTGGTTGTGGGTACTTTGATTTTTCTTTCAGTTCTGTGTTGGATTATTTGCTATTCCCACCACTTAAACTCTGCACTGGAACTAATTTGTTGTCCTTTGCTTACTTCTAAAATGCGGGAACTTCCTGTGGGGACCAGTACTTGAGCTCTGTGGTTGAGCTAAATTGCTACTTTGCTGCTGTTTCTCTGAGGAAGGCTTTTTGTGCAGCTCAGGTTTTAATGGTTGACTTTATAGGTACTTCTGGGTCTGGTGAAGTCCAGTGCACCTGGGTTGTATAGAAACTTTGATCTGGGCCTGAGTCTTTTCATCATACTGTACCCCATGCAATTCTATACTCCTGACCAGTCTCTTCTGAGTGGTCTTGTGCTGATTGGGAGGCAGATCATCTGTCCATGCTGTGTCCCAGTGTTCCCCCAGTGGTCCCATCTCCCCCACCACCCATGCCCCAAACACTTCCCATGGGACGGGCCATGTTCTGGTCCCTTGTGATGACTCACTGGCCTCTGAGTGGCTCCTTTTTTTCAGTTGTTGTGGCTCTTCACTCCTGTGTGGGTCCATGGGAACTCTGTTAGTGGTCTTGATGGCCTGGGGGCCACCAAGGCCCTCTTCTCCGCTGCTGCCTCCAAGCAACTTCATCCGAAGGGCACAGCTGCAGCTTCTGCCAGCTCCTGCTCCGTGTGCTCAGTAGCTCCAGCCTGGAAGAGGCCAGGGCTCAAAACGGTTGGAGAGGTTCTTTCTTTCTCTCATCGTGGCTTCTCCCACCTTCATGCACTCCATAGGTCTCTCCTCCTCTTCCCCTGAGCTCTAGCAGCCCCGGCTTGGCTGTCATTGCTTTTTTATAGCTGTAAATTGGTTGTGTGATGCTGGGGACCACCTATTCCACCATCTTGACCGGAAGTCCCCAGAAAGCCATTTTCCTTGAGAGGAACCAGCAAGCCAGATTTTCATATAAACTCTCCCAATTTTTAAATGTTTCCAACTAATTAAGCAAAAACATTGGCCTACCCTCTCGCACCTTCTAGGACAGCTATGATGAAAAAGATGGACAGTAACACGTGCTGATAAGGATGTGGAGCAATTGGAACCTCCTGAATTGCTGGCAGGGTGAAAAATGGTGCTTTGGAAAACAGTCTGACAGTTCCCCAGAAGGGTAAACAGAGTCATCATATGACCCAGCAATTACACTCCAAGGTATATACCGAAGAGAATTGAAAACATACATCCACATAGAAACTTGGGCACGAATGTTCATTAGCCAAACTGAGAACAACCCAAATGTCTGTCAGCTGATAAATGCATAGACAAAATACGGTGTATCCATACAATGCAATGTTACTTGGCAATAAAAAGGAATAAAGTACTGATTTATGCTACAATGTGGATGAACCTTGAAAACGTTATGCTCCATCAATGAAGTCTGACGCAAAAGGCACATATTGTATAACTCTTGTTTATCCAAAATGTACAGAAGAGGCAAATCTATAGAAACAGCAGGTAAATTGGTGGTTGCCGACCCTAACCCTAACCCTAACCCTAAAGGGTATGGGGTGGAGGTGATGAAAATGTTCTAAAGTTGACTGTGGTGATGCTCGCACAATTCTGTGAATATACTAAAAAGCACTGAATTACACAGTTTAAAGGGGTGAATTTTATGGTATGTGAATTCTATCTCAATAGAACTGTTAAAATAAAAACGTGTTGGCTTAGCAGAGCTCCTTGGCATGTCAGAGTCAACCGCGGGCCATGCTCTTCCGTTCCCTGGTTAAGGAAGTCCGCCTTGGTTTTCTGGAACATCAAGCTACCCGGAACATCGGGTTCCCACAGACCACGCGGGACTGTCCCAGAAGGCAAAATGTCCCCATGAGGCCTCGCAGCTATAGAGAGACGCCCTGAAAGAGGGGTGGGAGTGCTGCTCCTGACACTTCCCTTTTCGTTCTTTTTAAAAATAATCAATAAATGCCAGCAGAGAAAGGCGCTGTTGGTAACTTCTAGCTCCAAAAGAGAAGGAAATGGAACGGGAAAACCTGTGGTCAAGGCCAGCACCACAGTCCCACAGTCCAGCCCAGGTCTCGCGCCATGTCTGTTCGTGAAGCTTCTGGAATCTGGTGTCTGTGCGGGGCAAGGTGGGAGCTGCTGTCCTGCCCCTCCCGCCCCCTGCCTCGCCTCTGTGGGCCAGTGAAGGAAGGGGATGCCTGTGAGCGCAGGGAGGGTCGCGGTGAGCCTGGGAGCAGAGGCCAGCGGGCAGGTCTGTCGCCCCATCACCCTCTGCTCCAGGGACCTGAAGGAATAAAACAAAGCATCAGAAAGGACTGGAGTTAGGAAAGAGACTTAGAGCCTGCAGGTGGAAGTTTGAATGTACTCTCCCCTGGGGAGAATCCTGAGGACATCAAAACAGGGCAAGAAGTTGGAGGGACTCAGGGGCTGTGTTTTAGACAGGGACTCAGGGGCTGTGTTTAGAAGGCCTCTTTGGGGAGGTGACTTTTCAGCTGAGACTTGAATGAAGTGATATCTGGGATGGGGAACTGCACGGAGAGCAGCAACAGCGAGTACAAAGGCCCTGCCGTGTGCCTGGCCTGAGTGACAGAGGCCAGTGCCGCAGGAGCCCAGGGAAGGAGGGAGAGAAGGGAGGTTGATGGGGTCAGGGAGGTCAGGAGGCAGAGGCCAGACCAGGCAGGGCCTTGTGGACTGTTGTGAGAACTTTGGTTGTACTCTGAGTAGGTGGGAGCCATAGAGGGTTCTGAGCAGAGGAGGCCCTAACCCGACCAAGGTTCTACCAGGACCCATCTGGCCCTAGGTGGAGAATGGACTGCAGAGAGTGGGGCGGAGGGAGGTTGAGGCAGAAGCAGGGAGCCAGGGCAGAGACATGTGCAGTGGGCCAGAGGGGAGGGGACAGTGGCTGGCCCAGGCTGGTGGAGATGGAGGTGGGAAGAAGAGGTGGTTGTTTTCTCTCATTGTGCAATGTGCTTGCTGCCCAGAGATGGAGGGTGGGTGAGACCAAGGAGATTCCACACACACACACACACACACGCGCGCGCACGCACGCACATGCTCTGCACACACTGATATGTTCTAGAGACATGTAGATCCTACACACATTCGACACACAAACGTATAGAGCCTACGTTCACATAGATTCTACAGTTATATTACACACATATTTTTCATACACATAGGTTTGACACATACGGGGGGGTCTTCTGAAAGTTCACAGAATGATTCATATTATCTTTTAATTCTGTTTTCCACAAGCTTTTTGGAGTACCCTTATATCTTACACACACATTCTACGTACATATAGATTCTGTACCTACATATATGTATTCTATCCATACATATAGATTTGACACATGTATTATGCATACACATATACACTCTACACATATACGGATTTGACACACGTTCTGTAAACCGAGTGGGCCCTGAGTCTAACACCCGGGGTCTATGAGCCTCAGTCCTGGAAGGGACACTGTGCTGGAGTCAGGAAGTGTGGGCTCTGCTGTTTAGGAGCCGTGCAGCTCAGTCTTTGCTCCTCTGAACCTCATTTTCCTCATCTTTAAAATGGGGATGACAATACCTGCTTTGCAGGGTTGTTGGGAGAACTCGATGAGATCACCATTTATGCAAAGCAGCTGGCCTGGCTTGAGAGCCGGGACTATTTATTAGCAATCATCACGCTAATGATGAGGTCTGGTTTGGGGCCAAGCAACCCCCATGGAGCACCTTCCTGGAAGAAGGGTGTGCATGCACACCCACACCCCACTCTCCCGCTCGGGGTGCGTGGGAAAGGGGACAGACCCATGGCCTCCGTACGAGAAGGATGCACCTAGAACTCCGGTGGAAACCTGTGAGTCAGCGCCGGGCATAAAACAGTTAATGGGTGTGCCGCTTCAGCTACAGGAATGATGGAGAGATAGAAGCTTAGATAATGTCTGCAAGGCAGGTGGATTAGTCAGGGCGCTCTCAGTTGCAAGTGACAAAAACCCAACTCAAACCAGTTTAAGCAAAAGAGAATTTATTGGGTCACATTTAAAAAAAAGTCTAGGGGTGTCTCACTTCTGGCTCAGCCGGTTCCAGTTGCTTGAATGATATGTTTTCCATGTCTTTCTGGAAGATTCATTGAGTTAATTAATATATGTGAAGCACTAAACAGCACCAAACACTCCTGATGCTCTATAAGTATTAGCTGTTATTTTATTATTACAACTGCTGCTGCTACTGCTACTAGTTCTAGTACTAATATTACCCTATTGGCCCAGCAACCCAGAGGGGACTGAGTGCTCTTTCACAACTATTCCTATAAAAGTCCCAGGTCTGGCTCTCATTGGCTTAGATTAGATCATGTGACCATCTCCGAGCCAAACCCTGTGGCCCATGGCCAGGTTCTCAGTCATGTGGACATCCTTGAAGCTGGGTGTGGGTCAGCTTCACCTAAACTCCATGAGCTGAGGTTGGTGGAGAAGGGCTCTTTGGTGGAATTCCAGAAAGACAGAGAATGGGGACTGGCCAGGCACAGCCACCCACCCTATGGGGGCCATGAAGGGATTGTCTCTACTGCCCACATCTCGCTGGGGAGAGGTCTTAGACTCTAGATAGTTCTCTATCATTTGGGAGTCCCAGCATCACTTTTATTGCATAACGGGGGCCTCTGGAGTTGAACAGACTTGGGATTGATACTCAGTTCCATTGTTTAATTAGCTGTACCTCCCTGTGCCTCAGTTTCCCCACTTTCAAAATGGGGACCGTTATTCTCATCTCCTTAATTCAACAAATTTTTATGGAACACTCTATCTGACATTTAGTGGATACCACCAGCCCTAACATTTCCATGTACTAACTCATGTGACCTTGGCAACAACTTTGGGAGTTAAGTATTTCATTTGTATAGTTGAAGACATGGAGGCACAGAGAGGCACAGTCACTTGCCTAAGGTCGCCAAGCCAGGGAAAGGCAGAGCTGGGACTTCAGCCCAGAGAATCTGGCTTTAGAGCCCCAGCACTGTGGACCACATAGTAGGGGATTTGTATGTGGAGGCTGTACCTGACAAGATATGTCCCCTTTCACGTGCCTCAGTTTTCCTTATGTGTAAAAAGGCCTCACAGCTGTGGAGCAAAGAGAACGACAGATAAAAAGGAACGAAGTGACACAGGGACCTTCATTTACTTAACAAATACTTATTGAGAACCCACTGTGTGCTGGGCACTGCGCTAGGCTATGGGGAAAACCAGAGAGTGACAGGACAGTGACAGGGTGATTGAGAGGCCTCTAGCAAGAGGTGGCATCTGAGCTGTGACCTGAGGAGGGAAGGGGCCTCCCTAGGAAGACCTGCGTGTGGGAGCACCTTCCAGGCGAGGAGAGCCACAAGTGCAAAGGCCCTGACGTAGAACTGGTGAGACGAAACCTGGTCAAACTCTGCTCTTGCTGCTGTCTGGGAAACCAAGGCACAGAGAGGAAGAGACAAACCCAAGGCCACACAGCGGGCAGAGGCGGAGCTGGGGATGTGTGGAGGAAGAACACAGGGGCCGCGACCTCTGCAGGCTTCACACCCCCCAACCCCCTCAGTCAGAACCTTCCAGAGGGGCGGCCTCCCCTTCCTGAGCCGTCCCAGCTGTTGCGGGGGCCGCTGCTGTCCTGGTTCCCTTGTTTAATTACAAACAATGTTTTTCGCCCTCACTCAATTATGCAACAGATGCTGTGGATCTGCCACCATCTGGCCCCATTTCTGGCTTGAGATCATGGGCCCCGGTGACTGTCTTCAGGGGCTGAGTGGGGCCCGAGGGGAGGGCACCTCAGCAGGAGGGATCCAAGCTCGGCTTGGCCTTGGCTCTGGCTGTACCTGGCCAAGCCTCTGTGTCCTCATCTGCCAAGTAGGGACAATGAAGTACTGGCGTGAGGGTCTGTGAGACAACAGTGCCGACTCTCTGGCACAGAGTAGCCCTTGGTTCTAAAAGTGGCCTTGAGAGGCCAGGATGCTGTCCCCAAAAGGGAGGGTTGGTCCTTTGTCTCGAGAGCAGAGGAGAGAGGCTGCAATTCCACCTCCCAGCAACCCAGGTGGGAAGCTAGAGTTCCCATTGCACGGATGGGAAGAATGGGGCTCCGAGAGCTCAGGGACATGCCCAAGGTCCCAGCCTCTGAGTGTGGGAGCGGGTTCACGGCTTGATGCCAGCAGCTCCAAAGTCCCCCCATTTCCATACCTGTGCCTTGCAAACCACAATTTCTTTCAAGCCGTCCGCTGTGTGGGGAACATGCTGGTGGTTAAACCCTCTGGGAGCTTCACACTGGGCTCTGTGGGGCCTGCACAGGCTATAACGTTCCAGGTGATTTGAAGCCCAAACCAGCCCTTCTGGCTAGGGAGGGGAGCAAATGCGATTTATTTTCTGTGCCTGAATAATAATCATAATAAAGTAATAATGTTCAAAGATGAGTATTTAACACTAACCATGTGCCAGGTACTTTCCACGCATTATCTCTCTTGAAAATTAACACTGATCTGAGGGGTCGCTGTTATGCCCCTCCACAGATGAGGAGCCGAGGCACCGAGCATATGGTGGTAGAGGCAGGATTCGAACTCAGGCCGGTCAGCCAGCAGAAACCCATGCTGCCAGGAGGTGACTTTGGAACCAGGACTTTCCCCAGCTTCATCCTCTGAAGACCTTTATTTAAGAGGCCGGCACAAGTGGCTGGATTCCACTTTTAGATGCAGTGTATCCTGGGGATGGAGCTCTGGGGAAATCCCGGCAGCAAGCCTGGGCCGCCTCCTGGCAGGTGCTGGGGTAAAGGACATCCAGGGAAAGGGTGGGATAGGGCAGGAAGGGGTGGGAGGCACAGACGTCAGGGCCCTCAGCCCTCAGGAGCCATGACGTGAAATGAAACACCCACAGGGCCCCATGTCCAGGCCCTCTCTCACAAGCTTGAAGCTCTAGAGCAGCACTCCTGTTACTCTGCCCTGCATTCCCAGGCAGCCTCGCCTCCTAAACGCCTCATTCCAGCTTCCAGCCTCCCTGGCCCAGCCTCCATCACAGCTCCCCAGACAGGGACCACTGCAGTAGCCGCCTGCTTGTCTCCCTGCTAGAACCCCAGGCATATTATGTCCCTCCCCTGGGGAAAACTCTCCAAGGGCTCCCCATTCTCTCCGACTAACCCCCAAGTCCTGGTGCAGCCTCCAGGGCCCTGCGTGGGGTCTCCCAGTAATCTCTGCACTTCAAACATGATGGTGGCCCTCTGTTTCCAGAACCCACCCAGCTGGTTCCCACTTCGGGACCTTTGCCTGAATTTCTCAGCCCTCAGATCATATGGCCACCTCATTCTTGGTTCAAATGTCACCATCTCAGGGAGGTCCTCCCTGATTCTCCCGAGCTAAAGTACAGCTGTCTTTCCCACACTTGACCCCGACACCCCTAGAATCTAGTGCACACTGTGGCCAGAGAGTTTCCTGAACCCCGAATCTCAGCAGGTCCTCCCCTGCCTAATTCCTCTCTTTGGCTGGACAACCTCCCATCCCCAAATACAAAGCTCTAGATGAGGCCGCTGCTGCCTGAACCTCCTCCAGCCTCCTGCTGATCTCTCCGTGCATCCTCGCTCCAGCGAGACCTGGCTTCTTTTAGTGGCTCCAAGTCTCCAAGAGCCTGCCTCTGTGCCGGGGTTTCTCAACCTTAGGCTGGATCATTTTCTGTTCTGTGTAATGTGGGATGTTTAGCAGCATCCCTGGCCTGGACCTACTGATGCCAGCAGCATCCACTCCCCAGTCATGACAAACGAAAATGTCTCCAGACATTGCCGAATGTCCCTGGAGAGAACAAATCACCCTGGTTGGGAACCACTGGGCTAGACTTTTGTCCATGCTGTGTTTGCTTTTGGGAACATTCCCTACCAGCCCTCTGCCCCCTCCCTGCTCACTCCTCTCTGTATTTAAAGTCCCTTAAGATGTCACCCACAAGGAGCCTTCCCAGCCTCAGGCAGGGTCGGGAGTCTTCTGGGTGCTCACAGAATGCCTTGTGCTCTGTCATCAGAGACCTGACGGTGCCATCTTATAATTGTCAAGTCTCTGGTTTGTCCCTCCCCATCCCTGGGGACTTCAGCTCCACAAGGGTGGGCTCTGTGTCTGCTCTGCTCACTGCTGTGCCCCCAGCACTGAGCACAGGGCCTGGCATGGAGCAGGAGCTCAGTTCACATTTCACAATCTTGTGCCTTATCCATCTAGTCATTCAACAAACACATCCAAGTCCACACAATGTTCAGGTACCTGAGATACTGAAAAGAATCAGACGTGGTTTCTGCTGTCAGCACTCTGGTGGGCAACACAGACCTAGTGGGGGAAACGCAGGGACCTTGGCAGCTCCAAAGAGCCCTCTCAACCAAAATATGGGGGGAGGGGCAAGGGCAAGAGGATCAAGATGGGCTTCCCGGGGGAGGTAATGTCTAGAAAGTGACATCAGATTGACTGGAAGGATAAAAAGGGTGACCGGCAAAATGGTGCCAGAATGCTGCTTGCACAGTGTGGTGAATGCCCTAAATGCTACTGAGTTGTTCACTTTAAAATGCTTAGTTTTGTGTTATGCAACTTTCACCTCAATTTTTTAAAAAAGAAGAAACAAAAAAAATAAAAAACAAAACAGCACAAACTGGGTTCCAGGTAAAGAGAATAGAATTTGTAAAAACAAAAAAATAAAAAATAAAAAACAAAACAGCACAAACTGGGTTCCAGGTAAAGAGAATAGAATTTGTAAAAGTCTGTAGACTGGACAGAAACTGCAAGTCCTGTCATCTGGCTGCAGCTATGGGTTAGAGGGGACAGGGGTTGCATGGGGGTGATGAGACAGGAGAGCTGGCCAGGGGCCTTGTGGCCACGGAGAGGAGTTTGTGTCTTTTCCTGAGTGAGTTGGGAGCCATGGAAGTTTGCAGGCAGAGGAAGGACACTATCTGACTTGGGTTCTGTTGGGATCTCTCTGGCTGCATGTGGAAAAGGGATTGTCGGTGGGTGAGGCTGGAAGCAGGGAGAGCAGAGAGAAGGCGACAGCTGCCATCCAGGTGGGAGCGGATGGTAGCCTGGCTCAGGGCGGTGGCCAGGGAGGTGGAGAGATGTGGGTGGACTGAGAGATATTTAGGGCATACAACTGTCAGTTATGACTGGATGTGGGGGTGAGAGGGAGAGCATCAAGGACAACGTCCAAGCAGCCTGAGTCAGGAACCCCTCCAGGACCTGGTCCCCCTCTTTGCTCTACTGGGGAGCAGGTGCAGGGGCCCAGCTTTGCTTCCCCCACAGGGCCTCTGTCTCCATTAAGACTCCCTCAAGGGTGGTCTTGACTATCCCTTGACATCCTGTGTGACCCCTGGTCAATTTCTTGGCCTCTCCNGGGTGGTCTTGACTATCCCTTGACATCCTGTGTGACCCCTGGTCAATTTCTTGGCCTCTCCGGGTCCATTTCTGGAGAATCTGTGTGTCTACTCTTCTGGGAGGAGTGTGAAAAGTACCAGAAGCCATTGGCTCAGGCAGAGAACCTGTCCTGCTGGCCTCACCTGTCCCTCCCAGGTACTCAGCAGTCAAAGGGGGCACCTCGGGCCAGGCCTGGAAAAGAGTACTGGGCGTGGCCCTATGACAACCTACCCTGATGACCAGCCCTCTGGTCAAGTCTCCAATCCCAGGGGCTGTAACCCCAGGCCCAGTCTCAGATTTCGAGCCCCACACTCTGGCCAAGGCTGCCCAAGTGTTTGGGACAAACAACCTTACTCAGCTTAATGGTTGTAGTCATGGCTAAGGGCATGGGGGCTGGAGTGGGGGCCTGGATGCAAATCCTGACTCTTTTCCTTCCTGCTGTGCAGCCTTGGGCAAGTGACTCAACCTTTCTGATGCCCAAAGAAAGAGGCCTGTCCAGGTCACATCCCACACGAGTGGGCTTTTACACACATGTGGAGTACAAATTCCATTTCACAAGCTAGAGATATACAGTTGTTTGTTCTTTTGCAAATTGAACTTAATTTCCATTTTGGGCTGTCATTCTGCCAGGGTGGAGGAGACTTCATCTGATAGTTGATTTCCACCCCCATCCTTACCTCCTGCTCCACTTCTCCTGGGAAGGTCCTGGCCTCCCTGGCCTTCTGTGAGGCAGAGGTGTTGGGGACAGAAATGAAGGCAGGCTGGTTCCCACCTATGAGGCCCTGATTGGTACTGTGGCTGTCCTTTCCCCACCACCCCGTGTCCTGGGGGTCATTTGGCTGTTTCCCGGCCACTCCCAGGGACTGGCTGGAGGCTGGCTTTCCAGAATCCCAAAGAAACTGTTCTTCCCTACTGTTCTGGGCCACTTTGGGCTCAGCCCCAGGCCAGGGGCAACCTCCTCACACCCCTCTCTGGGCCCATCCTGAGACCCTGTCTTTGGTTCTGGGTGGGAGAGCTTTGTTCTCTGCAAGATGTGAGTTCTTCCGGCTCCCCTCAACTTTTGAAACTCAAGAGCCAGGAAGCCTCTTGGGATCCTTGACTTGGTGTCCCGCCCCTTCCCAGAGGTGCTGAGCACAGACTTACATGGGGAAGAGACAAGGAGAGAAAGGAAGACACCAGGGGCCTGGGCAGGGGTGGAGAGAAGGGAGGAAAGGCCAGTTAATGTGGAGTTGCCAAATAAAGGGCCCCAGGATCCCTTTACATTTTAAGAAGTTATTGAGCTTTCGACTGTGTGGTTTACATCAATCAAAATTAAACATTAAAGCTAAGAAATTTATAAAATATGTATTTATTCACTTAAATACATCCATTACATCTTAATATAATTAACATATTTTTATAATAAATAACTATATATTTCAAAATAGAAAAATTTAATGAGAAAAGTAGCATTAGTGGCATTGTTTACATTTTTTGTACCTCTCTAGTGGCTGTCCTAATAAAAGGTGGCAGATCCTCACTTCTGCATTTGACCTGTTCTGATATTTTGTATTGGCTGAAGTGTCTGAAGGAAACCCAGCTGTACAAAGGCATACAATTGGAAAAGGGGGGAATCCTGTCATATTGTGGATATTCTTCTTTAACCCTGTACCAGAACTCGCCAGTGGGAGTTTCTTAAAGTTTAGTTGCAATGTGGAACCTAAATACCCATCAATGAACTTTTCAAACTCTTTACCCTCATGAGAGAATGAGAGTGAGAAAGTTCACAAATAATCTTGTGAACCCCTTCAAGGGGCCCTGGGGACCCCTAGGGACCCTCAGACCACACTTTGAGAACTGCTGTGTTCTCAAAGAAGAAAAATGTGCCATCAGACAGAAAGCTGGAAGTTGACACCCATGAGGGACAGGCCAGGGTATGATTAAAAACACAGGTTCAATTCCCATTTCTACTTTTTCCTGGCTGTGTATCCTAGGGCAGTGCACTTTGCTTCTCTATGCCTCAATTTCCTCATCTGTAGAATGGTGATAACAAGACCTACCTTACGGGCTTATTGTTGGGATCCACGAAAATCATGGTGTAAATGCAATGGACATTCATAGCAGTCCTTTGTTCTCATGCACTCCTTCCTGCCACAGGGCCTTTGCACAGGCTGTTCCCTCTGCCTGAAACCCCTTCTTCTCCTTCTCATACATCAGCCCTCAGCTCAAGGACTACGTTCTCCAAGAAGCCTTCCCTGACCTCCTTGGAGGGTCAAATGCCTCTATCAGAGGACCCCAGAGCATGATTAAAGTTTATATTTTT
>NW_007735614.1:67155-74573 GCF_000696425.1 Galeopterus variegatus
ACAGGGCCTTTGCACAGGCTGTTCCCTCTGCCTGAAACCCCTTCTTCTCCTTCTCATACATCAGCCCTCAGCTCAAGGACTACGTTCTCCAAGAAGCCTTCCCTGACCTCCTTGGAGGGTCAAATGCCTCTATCAGAGGACCCCAGAGCATGATTAAAGTTTATATTTTTAGGGTTGGTAGGTGATTATCTGTCTCCCACCAAATGGTGAGCTTGGGTTGATTTTTGCCCTCTGCCACAGTAATGCATGTGTGGAATGAATGTTGTTGAAAGAGTATTCATCATAAAGTGTCGCCTTTGCTGATTCCTTGCTTGGTCTTTCCATTCTTGGGAGGAAAAAGCTGGGCTTTGACAAGTGCTTCCTCCTCAGGCCCACCTTCTCCACCCACAGCCACACTGAACCAAGTGGGGAAGGGTCCAAGCTCCCAAGCTGCAGGGCTCTCTCTGGGGATCTGACCTCTGCTCGGACCCCCTTTATGTTGGGTCCCCTGAAGGCCATATGTGCGGTCATGTTCCCCCTGCTCTTCCCTTTCTCCAAGTGGTTCCTGCCTTGAATGTACAGTAATCTCTCAAACTTCCAGGCTGGCAAACACACTGCTTTCTCTGTCCAAATATCCTGCTCTCTCCCCCATTCTCTCTTCAGGACTGGCTCAGTCAGGATTTCCTCTCCCTACTCCAAGCCAGGACCATGTCCCTGTGTCCCTGTCATCATAGCACAGGTCACATGGCCTGTTTGTCATCCTCTTCTCTCCCCTCTTCCCCACACCTCAGCCTCCCAGCCAGGCAGCTGTTCCTCAAAGGCTGGGATTGTGTCTTCATCATCTTTGTCCCTCCAGGATCAGGCACTGGGCCTGGCCTCTAGTAAGTGTTCAATACATATTTGCTGAAATGACACAAAAGCAGAAGTTTGGGAGGGGTTTCTGTCATTGAAGGGGGTTGCATAAGTTAGCTTTGAGCTGCAAGTAATAGAAACTTAGCTCAAACTGACTTAAAGTATAGAGGGGATTTATTATCTCACATAAACAAAAAGACTAGCAGAAATGTGGGCTTCAGGCTTGGTTTGATCAGGGCACCAACTCTTTTTCTGTGTGATTTTCCCCAGCTCTGCTCACTTCTGCATATTGATTTTTTCCTCTGGCTTGTTTTCTCCATAGCATTAAAACAAGTACAGCAATTCTAGACCTCATTCTATTCAGACGAAGATCTTTTTGAGTGCTATCTGGAACACACCTTTTCCAGAAGTCTACAACATTGAGTCTTTTCTAGACTCAATGGACTAAATTGGTTACATGTCCATCTTTGAACCAGTAGCTTCAGCCAGAGGGTGAGATTTCAAAACTTATCTTAGATTTACATCCAGGAGGACAGTCAGCTCCCCCTAAAGAGGGGGCTGCATGGGAGAAGTATGGCTAAGCCCCCAAATTGGTGTAGTCTTTAAGAGAAGAGAAAGTAGACAAAACAATAAAAACATTCACTCCAGGAGTTTAATTATAATGGAATCTGCAGGGCAAAAAAGAATTTGCTCTTTGAGCAAAAACCAACCCAGGGAAAACTCTGCCAAATGTCCAGATATTTCACCAGAACTTTATATCAAAAGCAAGAAGATAACAGATTTCTCTGCTCTCTGATTGAATTCTGCTGACTGAATGAATCCACAGCCAATTCACAGAGCCACAAATGACTTAACTGAATATTTTTTTAAAAATGTGTTTGCTTTTCTGATTATGATAACAATACATGTTTATCGTTAAAATATTTAAATAATGCAGAAAAGCATTTAAAACAGTGGTTCTCAACCAAGGTTGGTTTTGTCCCCTAGGAGACATGTGGCAACGTCTGTATACATTTTTGGTTGTTATGACTGGGGGCAGGGTGCTACTGGCATCCAGTGGGTAGAGGCCAAGAAGGCTACTAAACATCCACAATGCCCAGGACAATCCCCTGCAACAAAAAATTATCTGACCAAAAAAGTCAACAGTGCCAAGGTTGAGAAACCCTGATTTAAAGGAATGTAAAAATTACCCCAAATCCTACCACCCATAAATAAACACTGCCAATGTTTCAGTAAGCGTCCTTTAGAATATCTCCTTAATACACGTACATGCATGTGTATGCACACATGATCTAATACATGTTAGGTCATGCACATGAAAATGTTCTTCTTTACAATATGCCATAGCCACTTCTCTATATTGTCATTTTAATATAGTTTAATACAATGCTCTGAATTTATTTAATACAATATTTCATTATATGAGTACCACTGTTTGCTTAATATTTTGGATTTTTCACCAATTTTTCAGTATTATAAACAATGCTGCAATAAAAACCCTTGTCTATAGAGAATACTTGGCCTTATTATCTCTTAGAATAAATGCTGTAAAGTTAAATTTCTACATTGCTTTAACACTTCTGCCCATTAAACATTACAGTGTGCACTGCCATTCTGTCCCCAGAGACCCTTGTGGAGTCCCTTCAGCACAGTGTGAGAGTGCCCATGTCCCTACACCCTCTGCAACACTGAGAACTGCCAATCTTTTTTTTTTTTTTTGGTCTTTGCCAATCTGATAGGTGAAAAATGACATATCATTGTAGCTTTTATTTGCATTTCCTTGATTACTGGCAGGGTGGAACTTGTCTTTGTGTGTTTGCTGCCCTTTCATACTTCATTTATGAAGAATTGATTTTATAATAAGATGTTTATCTTTTCCTATTGTTTTGCAAGGACTCTTTGTATATTAAGGATATTAACCCTTTTTAAGAGTTCCACAATTGACTGTAGAAGTCTCCCTCCCTCCTTCTTTTCTTTCCTTCCTCCCTCCCTCCCTCTCTTCCTTCCTTTTTTCCATGCTTTCGAAGGATGTGCCTAATGTTCTGGCAAGCACTTCACAAGTTACATTAGGAAATAACTTTTGTAAGAAACCCATTTAACAACTGTTCCTTGCTCCCGCCTCCTGATAATGCTCAGAGCCAGGGCCGCAGACTTTGCCCAGCCCTGTGCCATTAACCCTTGATCTGTTCCTGCTGGATGGCAGATGCTTTCCGAGCTGGGAACACAGTTTCATTTTCACCTTCCCGCTGATGGAACTGCCATTGGCTCTGTGCCAGGTGGCTGTTTACATTAAAAAAAATGATTTGATTATATTGTACAACCAATGGCTGCTTTTCTCAGAACGAAGAAGCCAGAAACATATAATCAAAGCCATTAACTGTGTACAAAGAAACACAGCCCACTCTTAATTTCCCACCAACCATAATAACAGTTTTCCAGGGAAAAGTAAGAACAGGGTTTTGGTTTCCTACTAAAAACGTGTTAAGGAAAAGGCTTTTAGAAAGAGATTGTGGCTTTTAGCCCAGTTGTGCTCTCAGAGCACACTAGCCTTGACGCAAGTCCCAGCTCTGAAAGTCACTGTCTTTGTGACCTTGGAAAAGTCATTTAACTGCCCCGGGCTTTTAGCCCAGTTGTGCTCTCAGAGCACACTAGCCTTGACGCAAGTCCCAGCTCTGAAACTCACTGTCTTTGTGACCTTGGAAAAGTCATTTAACTGCCCCAAGCCTCTGTTTCTTCACTTGCAAAATGGCTGTAATAGTAATATCAGCTTCAGAGGACTACTGAGAGGATGAAATGAGATGATGCATATGAAACACTTTCTCGGAATGTCTTTGGCCACAAAGAACAGAATAAAGGTGGCAAAAAAAAAAGGGGGGTGGGGTGGGGAGGTGCGATCTACAATTTCATCTACCAGGGTTATTTTAATTTGGGTGCCTGAAGATGTAACCAAGGACTCACATTCTTTCCGTTTTCCTGCTCTGCCATTCTCAGCAACTTATGGATGTCTCCCCTCGTGGTTTCAAGACAGCTGCTGCATCTCCAGACATCATATACAGACATGATAACATCAAGCAAAGAAGAGGAGGGGGTATTTCTTCCCATGTGTCTCCTTTTGTGAGGGAGAAAATTGTTCCCAGAAATTTCCCCTGCAGCCTTCTCATTGACCAAGATTGGATTGCATGTACAATTCCAAACCGATCACTAGTGGGGGAAGAGAATTACCACCATGGGCTTACACCTATAACAACTCACTCTGAGGCTGGGGAGGGGAATGGCCACTGTCCCTGAGCACGTGGGCAGATGCACACCCAACAAATCTGAACCCTGTTGGTAAAGAAGACATACGTGGGCAATCACCATGTCCACCATAAGCACAATTCCTGACACACATGAGGTGCCCCAAAGGCCATGATTTGGCAAGCTCCAGCCTGGCAGTCCGTGCAGTGCTCTGCTGGGAGGACCACAACTGCAGCCAGAGAGCCCCTCCATGTGCCAGACCCCTGTATCCAGCCACCCATGCACCATCTCCACTTGGATGGCTCAGGAACCTCAGGCCAGCACACCGTGTTTGAACTCAGGGACTTCTCTTCAAATGACCTCCCCATCCTCCTCCTTGCACGCCTTGCTCAAGCCAGAGCCGGCTGCCCCTTGAGATGCCCTGCTTTCCCTCACCTCTGCCCATGCTTCTCCATCTCTACATCATCTCCCACCTGGGCCCTCCCTGTTCTCCCCACGGCTGGCTGGCATCCTACAGCCCATTCTATTCCCTCTGCCTGGAACTCCTCCTGCTCCTGTTCTCCCATCACCTTGCTCAGGAAAGTTCTTCTGACCTTGCAGACCTCCCTTCATTGTCTTTACCACACTTTGCACTTATTGATGAGATTATTTGACTCATGTCTCACCCCACCAGGTTGCAAACTCTGTGAGGGTAGGGGTTAGGTCTGTTCTGTTCACTGATAATCCTCAGTGTCTGGCACTTAGTAGGGCCTCAATTTTTTTGGATAAATGAATAAATCCATTCTCCACCCTGTAGAGAAAGAATTCTTCCTAAGAAGCAAATCTAATCCCCTCATTCTCCTGCCTCAAGCCTCCCATGGCTCCCTTTTACCCTCAGGCCAAAGTTCAAAGGGCTTACCTTGGCTTTTCCAGGCCTCTCAAGGTGGATCCTGCCATCTCTCCAGCCCCATCTCACCTGCCGTTATTGCTCTCTGTGCTGTATCCATCCTCAGCTTCTTCAGGTGCCTCAAAAGCCAGCCCGTCAGGCCAAAGTTCAAAGGGCTTACCTTGGCTTTTCCAGGCCTCTCAAGGTGGATCCTGCCACCTCTCCAGCCCCATCTCACCTGCCCTTATTGCTCTCTGTGCTGTATCCATCCTCAGCTTCTTCAGGTGCCTCAAAAGCCAGCCCGTGTTCTCTCTTGCTCCTGGATTTGCCTGTTTGCTGTGCCTCTCCTGGAAACTTTATCTAGAAAAAATCCCCTTTCTCATCATCAAGCCTCCACTTAAAAGTTGTCACCTTTTGAAAACCCTCCTACCACCGCCTCCAAACCAGGCTGGGTTAAAACCCCCTGAAGCTTTCCTAACAACCTACCATGTGAGCTATGACAGAGACCCACAGTGGCTCAATGGGACAGAATTTTATTCTCAGAGTGGAGGTGGAAGGCCTAAGGCTGGTGGGTTGGTTTAGTTCTGTAAGGTCAGTCATTCTGGAAACCTGAGTTCCTTCTATCTAGTTGTTCTGCCATCCCCAATCCACAGCTTCCAGTCAGGTCCAGAATGGTTGCTCCAGCTCTTCCATCACATGCACATTCCAGGCAGTAGGAAGAGTAGAAAGATCATTTCTTTTAAAGGCATGACCCTGAGGTGGGACACATCACTTCTACTTACATCCGATTGGCCGGAACCTCATCATATGACCACACCTAACTGCAAAGCAGGCTGGGAACTGTCATCACTATCTGGTGATTATGTTAGCATGTGCCCTGCTAATACTCCAAAATTTTCGCCTTATGAGGAAAAAGATGATGGACGTTGGTGGACACTGGTAGTCCCTGCCACCTTCCCCCTTACAGTGCTGAGCACAGTGTCATCTGGTTACTCAGCCCAGCCAGACTGTGGGCTCCCTAAGGACAGAGAACATATGTGGTGGTCATCGCTGCATCCCCAGCAGCTAGCAAGAGTGCCTGGCATGTGGCAAATGAGAGTAAATGGCAGAGGCCAGAAATGCAAGGTGGAGAAACTGAAGCAGGCTCCAGTTCAGTTCCACACAGGTTGTCTGGGTGCCTATTACACACAAGATCCTGGGGTTCACAGCCTGGTCCAGGTGGCCAGGGGGGCAGTGAGGCTTATCTGGCCCAGCAGTGTCCCAACAAACACTGCAAGCCCCCACCTGACGGGGAAGCTGAGGAGTTCCAGGGATTGATTCAGAAAGAGGGCAGAGTCCACAGTCAGAAGGAGGAGGCCATAAGTGCCCACAGGTGGGGTGGGTCCTGAGTCCTGATCCCACCTGGGCCCTTCTCCCCCTTCCTGCCCCACCCCAATTTTATCTGGCCTTGGGCCCAGCCCTGAGCACTTGCCCCTCCCTGCTCTCCTGAGAGGGCTGGGGCTGGGGCTCCCCTCCGCTGTGGGCAGCTGTGCTATGGGGAAGGCCTTAGGGGAGCTCCACAGGCTTGAGCCCCAGATCCAAGCTCCTGCCTCATTGCCGTCGTACTTGCTGTTCCCTCTGGCTCGATCTCCCTTCCCTGCTGCTCCAGCTTCTCCTGCTTTCAGCTTAGATGTCACCTCCTCACTGTCCCCAAAGAGCCACTGCCCATATTATGTGTCTTGTTGACTCCCCAGCATGGATCAATATGAGAACAGTGTTCTGTTCATTTGTTTGCTCATTTACTCTCTGTCTCCTCCAACAGAGCACACTGTCTGTCTTGTTCTCACTGTACCCAGAGCCTAGCACAGGGCCCGGCACATAGTAGGTGCTTGATAGATACTTATTGATTAAATGAGTATCTACATAGGGAGGAAGGACAGGGGATTGGCATTGGTTGAGCTCCTACGACACGCCAGCCACATTCATTGTTCACTTTGAGTCTCACAACATCACTGCCTCATTGGAATCATTATCCCCATTTCACAGCTGGGGAAACTGAGGTTCAGAATAATAAAGTGACTCTACTGAGGTCACACCAGTAGGAAGGGGCAGATCTTGGATCGGAAGCCAAGCCTCAGACTGGGAGAAATATTTTCAACTAAATACAAAGATCGTGAAGGGGGTAGTAGATTCTTGGGCATATACATTTATCCATCTGTGATACTTTATTTTAATAAAGTGACTCTACTGAGGTCACACCAGTAGGAAGGGGCAGATCTTGGATCGGAAGCCAAGCCTCAGACTGGGAGAAATATTTTCAACTAAATACAAAGATCGTGAAGGGGGTAGTAGATTCTTGGGCATATACATTTATCCATCTGTGATACTTTAAATCATAGGTTTTCAACCAGGGATGATTCTGACTCCCAGGAGACATTCAGCAATGTCTAGAGACTTTTGTGGCTGTCATAACTAGGGGAGACAGGAAGGTGCTGTTGGCATCTAG
>NW_007735614.1:75225-75580 GCF_000696425.1 Galeopterus variegatus
CAAGTCAAGGGTTAAGATCCCCTTACCGGTCATCTTTTAAAAAAAAAAAGAAAGAAAAAAAGAAAACAATGGCCAGATAATTACAAAAGGCAAATAATAGATCAGACAATACAAATAGCAATATATAAGTGATCAGGGGCTCCACCTCAATACTAATAAGGGAAATCAAATTATAATAAAATAACAACAATGGGAAACAAATTTTAAGTGACAATATCCTGGCTGGTAGGTGCAGGGGAGCAGGTCCTCTCATACATGGGGGGAGAAAATATAAACTGGCAAAGTCCTAGTGGTGATTTGGGAACACTTCTTGACTTTTGAAATGGATATGCCCATCTGCCCAGCAGTTCCAATT
>NW_007735615.1:0-7519 GCF_000696425.1 Galeopterus variegatus
ACCCAAGCTTTCTGACCTCAAATTCATGGATTTTTTTTTTTTACATGATGACGTTCTCTTGAAAGGAACATCCTTTCAGGTTTAATTTGGTTATTTATGATGGCATCTGAAATATAAAGTGAAGTGGGAGTATATTTCTCTCTTCATTACCAATTCTAAGTGCCTTCGCCAATGTGACTCTTTGAGACTGCTACACAAAAACACTTAGAAAAAACTCAAACAATACTGTTTAAGCATGCCTCATTGAAATCACACATTCTGAAAATTTGGTTAGGAAGGACTGGACATGTTTTAAAATTTAAATCACTTTTTTGGTTTGCTGGAAACAGTCTTACATATATAGTCCCTTTTTAACACTGTCATATAATGAAAGAGCTATGTTTTTGCCTTTGCTGTGATCCAACTTTCTTTGTTTTCATATGCGAACCTCATTAAGACATGAGATAGAAGGACTTAAAACAGGAAACTCAATATTCAGATATCTTAAGATACAGCCAGATGAGTAACTTGGTCATCTAAGACAGAGCAAGGAGCTCTTAATCATCAGGTGAAACTCCTGAGATTCTTAAAAAATTATTTTTCTACGTGTCTGTGTAAATCAGATTTCTCTGACCCTTAAAGGGTAAGAGCTGCTAAACTATGCTGTGGCAATTCACCGGGAGGTGTACATGTGGGAGGGGAAGGTTCTTGGGGAGTGGGTATGATGATATATTGTCTATCTTTCATTATTTCCAAAGAGTCTCATGTAAATATTCCCTTCCGAGACATACAATAGCCTTGCAATGTAGGCAAAGCAGAATTAATAGGAAACATGAGACTCAGAGTGAATGGATTGTGCAATAAACTCTAATTTAAGTGTACTTTTCGATGTTGCAACTGTAACCATGAACAACACTTAAACAAATTTTGCTTTCAACAGAACCAGAGAATGGAAATTGAGACTCTTACTATAACCACACATTTTCAGTTTGATGCAGAGAGAGTGATTGGAGAACCCACAGTAAGATAAAGAAAAATAACATGGGCACTTTTTAGGCTAGCAATGGGAGCAGTCCGTCCAAAATAAAAGGTAATTCTCACTGCCTCCTTGGCACCATCATCATTTTCTTCAAACATTTTGTAAAGAATGTTTCTGAGCTGGGATATTTGAGGATCTGGGGACCCATAGCTAAGTGAGGATATGGTTTCTAATCTAGCTGGGAAGAGGACATATATGTAAGCATATTAATAAAAGTAGAGGCAGTACATGAAAAAAGCTAATCCAGGGTTTCAGTCTGGCTTAGGAGTTTAACAGGATTTCTCAGAGGAGTGTAGGACTTATCAGAAGGTGGGAGGCAGCTGACTGTTAGGGAACTATTGCAGTAGTCCAGGTGTAAGACGACAAAGACACGACTCAGAAGGACAGGGCTAGAAGCAGCAGCCATTGTGCAGGGAGATAAAGCAAAGCACACTACGTCCTCTTGATTTGCTATGAAGCAAAGTCTTATGTACATAGTCCCTCTTTAATGTTGACACGTATTAAAAGAGGAATTAATTCTTAGACAGTGACTACTGGGAATAAAAACCAAGAGAGGGTTTAAAATGTCCTACAGACATTCATTATGACTAAATGTTTTAAATAGTAACTTGGCAACAACATACTTCATATTGATTCTTGGCTAATGCAGGGGGAGTAAGAAGAGATCAGGTGGTGTGAAGCATGCTATCAAAACTGGGCTGTTGTACTCGCTAATAAAACACAGTACAGGGTTCAGCCCCGGTGCTTATTGCATAGGACAGCGACAATCCATTCTGAGCACAAGAACATGGGCTGTCTTTTTATACCCATTAATTGGTTTTCTTTTGTATTTGAGGATATGTATTTGCGTAGTTCAGGTAAGGGAAAGGGGCTGTGTCTTGGTGGCTAAAAGATGAAAACTGCATTTTGACATCAAAAGTGACCAGACTCATATTTCTAGGTGTAGGAAGACTGTTTAGAGATCAGCTGGTACCCCCTTCTCATTTTTTGACATACAAAGAACTGAGGTCAAGAGAGACTGTTCCTTTTCCAAAGCCACAGTGGCTATTGATTGCCAGAGCCATCAGCTGTGCATCTGAGGTCCTTTGACTTGCATGTGTATTATCTAGCCATTTCTCAAGAACCCATGTTAACTTTTTTCTCAAGCAGTAGTTGAGTGACTTCCATTCTTCCTCTACTTGATTTTTGCTCTTCAAGCCTTCAAGCACATGAGACAATTGCTTGTCTCAGATTCTGGTCTTCTGTGAAAGGTACTGTGCTTATTTGTGAATACCATAGTAGTTCTATGAATAATGATTTCTGGCTACCATATTCCAGGCACTGAGTTAGCTACTCTCTACACCACAGTGAATAAGTCAGACATAGTTTTGTCTTCATATACTTTATATTCCAGTGGGGGCAGAGATATTAAACAAATACATTTTTGATTATTATATAACTTGTGGTATATTCTGAGGGAGAAAAGTTTAAGGTATTTTGAGAGAAAGGATAAGGAAATAAGTTAGTTGGGAAGAAAGTAAAGGTCTTTGAGGAATTATTTAATGTGACATCTGAAAGTTGTATAGGAGCCAGCTAAAAGAACAAATGGGGTGAAGTGGGCTAGTCATTAAGTTAGTTGGGAAGAAAGTAAAGGTCTTTGAGGAATTATTTAATGGACATCTGAAAGTTGTATAGGAGCCAGCTAAAAGAACAAATGGGGTGAAGTGGGCTAGTCATTGGGAGCAGCATGGGTATAGGAAGCTCATGAGGTGGGATAAAGTTGAAAAAATGGTGGAGAGGCCATGTCATTTGAGGATGCTAAAAAAAGTTTAAAATGAGATAAACGAGATGGGTGGAATTCAGAGCAATGTTTTGTTTTGTGTATCATTTTTTTGCTTTGTTTTGTTTTTTAAAGATGAACACTTGCCATCTCACCTTCTTTGAATAAGTTTATTCTTTTATTTTATTCTGCCTTATTCTCAGAATGATATAAGGTAGCTTCTTAATACGTCAGTGACTTCACTGCATTTTTAATCTTTCTGTGATGATTGTTTACTAACTTTGTGCCATGTGGTCTACTCTTTGGTTTAGTTTGACATGAATTTTCTTCTAGTTGATTTGTTTTACTTCCTTTTTCCTTCAACCTAAATTCTACTCAATTTCTATGAATGTTCGGATCTATATAAAAATCATGGTATGAAAAATGAAGTCAAAAAGCCATAGACATTAGGTGAAAGAACAAAGAAATTTTTATTTGATTTGTATAGCAGCTTGCTTCAAAATTCTCTAAGAAACATTTATTCTCAACTCATCTGATGTTAAATAATCACAACACGACAAATCGATGATGTGTTTTTCTATATATTGTTATAACTTTATTTTTCTTGGATTGCGCTTGCCATTTCTTGGAATATTATATACTAAGAGGTGATAACAGAGAGGTGCCCCCAAGAGAAACCCTCTCCTGGTGGCCAGGGCAGGATCCTGGAGTCCATTTGTCTTCTATGAGCACAGACCTACTGTGATAGGTCTACTGAATGGGAAAGGTTTCATTGAAAGTAGGGGCCGGAGAATAGGCTTGTATCTTAAATTGTGTAGGATTCAGACAGAATGAAAATGGCTAGAGTAAAACACACAAATAAGCTGACAGGTCTACAATCAGTAATCTTGAGTGGCTTCAGAATCCTACCACATTTCCATACGAAATCATGCTCTCTCTCTATACAAGGACAAATTCTTCACACTGTTTTTTCTTTCCTCAAGCCTTTATTATTTCCTTTACTCTTCTTTGTTCTCATTTAAAGACCTAGATTTTCATTCCACTGAGAAAATAGCAGCAATCAAGAGAGAACTTGTTTTTCCATCAATAGCCTACCTGTCCCCATGCTCGCATATTGTGCATTCTAGTTAAAATGAACGAACTGTTTGTGCTTCTGTCTAAAGCAAACCCTCCCCTTATGCAGTAGATTCCAACCTTTTGCCTAAGCAAGGGTGTTACTTCTGTAAAAAATGTCCACCTTTTCTATCACCCCTACTCCTCTCTTCAGGAGCATTCTCATCCTCATACAAACAGGCTGTCATTTTTCCCACTTCAGAAAAATCCTCCCTTGACTGCAAATGCTTTCTTTAACTACCAATTGCACTCTTTGCACTTCTTTAGAGCAGTAAGGCAGTCCTCACTTTGCATGTTTCCAATATACACAAATTATAGTTACCACGGTTTTAATAACACCAGTCTCTCCAAAACACAGCTCAATTTTCAGTTACCACAGTATATTAACTAAGTAATTGCATAGAGTACAAACTTGTCTGGTAGCCCTTCAGTTCACAAATCACTACATAAATAAAAGATGTGCTTCATGACCAGTGACCAAATATGTCACTTCTTTCAAAGTCTATTATTCAGTCCACACAAGGACAGCAATGTGTGTAGGTGTGTTGCCTTCTTGTCTTTCAGTGATAACCCCATGTGGCATCATGCAAAAATGGTTATTTTAAAGTGGAAATTTGCTGATGAACATGCAATTGCATCAAAGAAACAAAAAGTGATAATACTGTAAGTGTAATTCAAATTAAACATAAATAGAGATATAGAAGAAATAGCTGATTTTGAAAATGTTGACACTTCTGCTGTTTGAGAGACTAGAGATGTGCAGCCCAAGGAGCTCAGTGAAGGTGAACTTATCGACATAAACAAGAAAGGTGGTTGTGAATGAAGAGGCCCTATAGGAAGTGATGCTGGCAATATCTTCACATTAAAGGAATTCTCAGAGCTATTTCATGACATTGAAGCACAAAGATAAAATGTTGGAAGGCAATCCAAACTTAGAAAGGAGTATGGAAATTTGCCAAGGCATAGGAAAAATTTGCCAAAGCACAGCCATATGCTCGTTCCATACAGCAGGTTACACAACAAGAAGGCAAGTGCTGTTCAAACTACTCTTGATACGTTCTTTACAAAGAAATGAAACAGTTTAATTCTTAATATTTCTAATGTTTAAAATACAGTGTGCTAAATAAATATTAATTATACTATTTTTTCATTTCACTATGTATGAGGGTACTTCAAAAAGTTTGTGAAAAAATGGAATTGAAAGATAATCCAAATTTTTCCACGAACTTTTTGAAGACTGCTCTTATTTATATCCATCAGTAATAGAGTTTATAATGTTGTGGCAAAGATTTAAAAAAATTCATTCAACAGGTATTGATTGAGAATTCCATATGCATCCTCAGAAAATAAGGAAGACCGTTAAGAAGCAATTGCAATATGATGGGAAAAATACCTTGAAATGAGAAATGTAGGATTCTCTGGGAGCAGATAGCAAGGGTACTTAATCTTACTGAGGGTAGGAGATAATGTCAGGAAAAGAAATGACACATATGTTAGACCTAAAAGTATAAGTGGGGATGTTCTAAATCCTCCTAATGCTGTTGAGTGGTACCAGTCCCCAGATCCCGGGAGCTGACAGTACTTTAAGGTTCTCAGTTGTCTTTGGCTGCCACCACCATCATTTAGAGAAAACCAATTTATTTATTTAATCATTAAATATTTAATGACTAATTCTATGATCCAAACAGTGTTCTAGGTTCTGGGGATTCAGCTGTAAACCAAATAGGCAAAGCACTTGTTCTCATGGAGCGTTATTCCAGTAGGGATAAGCAAATAATGAATAAATTAACAAAGACACATACGTTACGTGTTATGGAAAAAAACGGAGCAGAGTACGGTAATAAACTACATGTTCTTGTATATATATGAGTATACTATTGTATCATTTAATTTATTTTTAATTTTTTAAACTGTTTTTTTCCAGCTTTATCGAGGTATAATTGGCAAATACAATGGTATATATTGAAAGTGTAGAATGTAATGTTTTGAATGACAAAGATTTTTAAAGTCCTGGAACAATCAGTAATAAACTACATGTTCTTGTATATATATGTGTATACTATTGTATCATTTAATTTATTTTTAATTTTTTAAACTGTTTTTTTCCAGCTTTATCGAGGTATAATTGGCAAATACAATGGTACATATTGAAAGTGTAGAATGTAATGTTTTGAATGACAAAGATTTTTAAAGTCCTGGAACAATCATTAATTTTCCCCATGATTATTAAGATCACTTTGCACGGTTTCAGCTGCATGTTCATTTTTACGGTCTTGCACTACCGTTCAAAGTGGGGGCTGCCTGTATTCCCTCACCCCTGTCCGACCGGAGCCCCTGTCCAGTTCAGAGGGTCCTGGCCTGGTCTTCCTCCATCCATGCCCCCTTCATGTTCATGCTCCTCCCCTCCTAGCCATGCTCCGGGTACATGGGACCCCAGAACTCCCTGCCCACATGGCCCTCATCCTGCTTCCATGAGCTTCTTCCTTGCTCAGTCCTCCCAACACCACTGGTGTGTACAGTGCTTGGCCTGAGGGGTGGTCAAAACGCCACTCTATGCTAGAAGGATGTGGGCGGAGCGTGGGGTGTCCACACGCACATGTGCGGGGTGGGCAGGAAGCGGGAGGGAGGAACAGGAAGAAGATGGAGGCGGGTCACCGGCCTGGACCTCCGTTTGAACCTTGCCCTCAGCTTTTCAAAGGCTTCACTGTAAAATTCCTCGGGAGCAGACTCTATGCTCTCTGCCTCTGCTTTCACTACTCCTATTCTTTAAAAAACTCGTTCCTGCCAGGCTTTCCTCCCCACCCAGTGGCCTCCATATTGTCAAATGGTCGGTTCTCAGAAGGCTTCACTGTAAAATTCCTCGGGAGCAGACTCTATGCTCTCTGCCTCTGCTTTCACTACTCCTATTCTTTAAAAAACTTGTTCCTGCCAGGCTTTCCTCCCCACCCAGTGGCCTCCATATTGTCAAATGGTCGGTTCTCAGTTCTCAGCTCTCCTGGCCTCTAGGGAGAAGTTGACCTTGGTGATCGTTTCCTCCTCTCTGAAATGCTTTCTTCGCTGGGCTTCAGAGGCCCTGCTCCCTCATGTTGTCTTCTTACCTTATTCACTCTTTGCTCCTCCTCAGCCGTCTCTGCAGGTTCCCGTCTGCTCAATGTTGGTGTGTCCCAGAGTTCAATCCTAGGATTTATTTTCTTTCTTTGTACTTATTTCCTAGGAGGTTTCATCTAATCTCGCAGTTTTCAGTATTATGTGAATGCTGACAACTCCAAAATTTATAGTTCCAGCCTTGACCTTTTTTGGGAACAACTGACTCATCAATCTAATTTTATGTTCTGTATCTCTAGTTGGACATTTGGGATAAAAATAACAACGATCCATCAGCAATCCTGGCTTGACCTTCAAAATGTATCCAAAGTCTGGATGTCACTGCTACCACCTTAGTCAAAGCCAGTATTACTCACTCAGTTATTGCAATACAGTCTCTTAACTGTTTTTGTCCCTCTGCAGACTATTTTCATGGCAGAAGAAGCGACAATTTGAAATTTTAAATCAGCGTGATGCTGACAATACCAAGATCAAGCGTTTGGATGCCTTGTAGGCCAGCTGCTACCAAAAAAAAAAAAAAAAAA